>NC_058023.1:32567890-32635390 GCF_019176455.1 Solea senegalensis
CTAACTTCAAATATTTATTTTGTAAAATTCATTTCAAATTCTTTTAAAGACACAAAGTGACCACACGAGGCAGCAGAGGACCAGCAGCTCCTGTGTCGCCGCCAGCTACAATCACTGATTTTCTCTGTGAGGTTTGGTGTGTGAGAGTGAGTGGTGGGTTTGAAACCCTCTTTAACACCTTCACATGTTTCCATGTGACCACTTAATGAAAACGCATGCACTTGTGTCGTTAACAATCACATGACTCGGCCCATTTTTGAAAAACGATAACGACGCAAACCTTTCATTTTCCTGTAAAACTGCTGCTGACTGGATTAATTGTGTGGATGCAGCGTTTTGTGGAACCAGAGTGGATTTGAACGCACACAACCCCCCAGCCCCCGCGCACCGCTCATCCACCAGGTCGCCCCCATTTCATGCAGGAGAGGAGGGGGAGGAGCTCCGGTGAAATAATGAGAGGGAGAAAAAGAGAGGCGGCTCTCTGGGGAACGACTGCGAGTATGTGGGTCAACGTGGAAAACAAGAGGAAGTGCTCAGTGCACACACACACACACACACACACTGCAGGGTAAGTGTGTGTTGTGGGAGGGGCTACTGAGCCCGCGGCACTGCTCTTGGGTCAGTTTGCATGTTTACACACTGTCAACGAGGTCAGAGTGCGGACGGGAACGTCCAATCCTACAGCGGCGCCTCGGGCCTGGACCTGGACGGGTCCCGGGAGTGCAGAGGCGGCGCTGACGGCGAATTTCACAACGCCGTCAAACGCTAACTGCTGAATCGACATCTCACACGCACAGATACGTAGCATTTCTGCATTCATTTTGTTACTGTGACGATTCGGAATATGTTTCAATGATTCTCCACAAACTCCAGTACTTTCTATCACCACCAGGGGGCAGCAGCAATCCCACGGAAGTGCTCATTTACCGCGGTCCTTGAATGCATCTCGTTAGCTGAACACACTGAAGTGAAGCCTGCGTTACGTTCACGCCAAGAATATTCAAATATGAGATGAATATTACCATGAAATGTTCAAATAACAAGAGAAAAACCAAACAAGACAACAAATCCCATGATGCCACGCTGCTTCCTGATGTGTTTTATTTACTCCTGTTGTTGTTTTGTGTCAATTGTAATTTGATAAAATGAAGTTTTATATTCCAGACGTTTCCGCCGCCGCTCTGATAAAAATGCACCCGAGTGAGATTTTGAGAGTTTGTCGTGAGCGACGCGGCTCATTCCGGATCTTTTCCGCACATTTACGTCATCAAACCCGAGCTTCGCTGCGGGTCAACGGGACAAAGACGCCGCGCCACGGAATAAAAGAGTGGAATCACTGGAGAGAGGAGGAGGAGGAGGAGTCACGTGTTTTGTTCCTGCTTTGTGCGTCAACAACAGCGCGGCCTTGAAAAAGTGAATGAACCCTGACCCCGTGACCTCTGCGTGATGACAGCAGAGCCGCGAGCACAATGACAGTTTGACCTTGAGGATCGTCACTGGACTTGGATTCAGCCGACGTTCTTATTCCTTCATCACTGTTTCAATTGCAATAATAAATACAAATGTTTTCAAATTAAAAAATAATGTATAAACTAAAGAGTAAAAGCATGAAACAGGTTTTAAAAACACTAAACTTAACACAGCTCGGGACTTTATGTCGGTTTCTGAAACACTTTATTATCACATTTATCTGAAACTGGTTTAAACTTTAAACTAGCTTAAAACGCTGTTGAATATTTTCAGGTCCAAATGAACTTGATTCATATTTCAGTATTTGAGGAGCTAAAGTCGCGCCACGCACTACAGGGAACCGCAGAAGCCGCCGCGGAGCACGGAAAACACGCGAGGGGAAGAAATGCAACGCTGCGCGACATTGAACACAAAGACGTAACGTTATTTATCGCTAGTCTCGCTGTTAGCTCTTCTGTGATGCCTCCACCTGTGGAGCAAGCGGCTAAGCTAACAGGTGAGTCGGCAGTTTTGTTTGTCACTGCGGCAGGTTCGCTAACGTCGTCCATTTTTTCAGAATATAATTTGAACTTGAACCAGGTTTTAACTCAGACTTTAACCTGATTATGCTGTCTCCAATCATTTAATATTGGGCGTGTCTGAGCCTTTTTTTAGCAGTTGTAGCTAACGTGATGGGAGACGAGATTTAAAAGACAAACCGGTCCCCGAGTTTGAGATTAAACTTCATTCATATTTTAATCCGCCGCAGGTTTCACTCGACGCCGCCGCCACGGACGCGCCGGGTGAAAAACCAAAGTGACGTGACTCGGGGTCGCACAGCGTTTCAGACATGGTGTTTTTCTCACCCTCACCCTCACCCGTCACGTCTCCATCGCCTCACCCCTGAGCCTCATGTTCTCTCACACACACACACACACACACACACACACACACTTTTGTGTTCCAGCCTCTATCTCGTTATTTCTATCTTCATCTCTCTCACCGGGCTGGGGCCTCAGCTGCCCAACAATACAAATCGATCACTTAGAAAGAGAGGAGGAAGAGGAGGGGGGGGGGCCTAGCGAAAACGAAAGAGACAAAAGGACCAAAAATAACTCGTCTTACGGAGGAAATTAAAGACAGACAGTCCTCAACCATCACAGAGAGGATTGTGGGTAGCTAATGGCGTGGGCTTTTTTTCACATGTGAATATTTGACGAGGAGCTCATGAATAATTCAGGAAGCAAAGCAGCTGCGTTTGTGCATAAGTGGACAGGCGAGAGGACAGGACACCAGCGGACGCATCTGATGAATCAGCTGTGACGAGCGTTACAAACTAAAGTGACTCCGAGAACTTTGACTCTGTTGAGCGTTGTCTCGTTTTATTGTTTTATTGTTTGTTCTTATGTTTATGTGTTTCATTTATCCTCAGCTGTTGTTTTGAAAAAAATAAATGTTAACATTCATGAGCAGCGTCACACAGGGCGCCATCTACTGGAGGGGCAGCACATCAGTGTGATCAGTGTCTGTCAAACGTCTTCGTTCTTCGGTTGGTTATGTCTTAAATGTCTTAAAGTTACGTTTCTATGTCTATGCTTTTTTAGACTGAGTGAGAGAAACAATGGTCCACCTATGAGATGCATTCAACGACCCCGTAAATGAAGTGTTGACGTAACATCCTGACATTTACTGACATTTACTGACATTTACTGACATTTCTTCTTAAAAAATCCACCAGAGTTCAACGCTGGAAAAGCACGGAAACGTGAGCCGGAGCGTTGATGAAAAACTTCCAACACTTCCATCATCACTCTCTCACTCTCTGAAATCTCCAAATGTAATTCGTCCACTCGTCTCCTTCATGTCCACACTTTCATCTCTTCTCTCCGTCACGTTGTTACTGGGTCTGAACTCTGGTCAGGACACTGTGTTCTACTTCTGACGATGTCCTCACTCTACTGCTGCTGCTGCTGTTTGCTGCTGCTTCTACTGCTGCTGCTGCTCTTACTGCTGCTGCTGCTGCGCTGCTGCTGCTGCTGTACTGCTGCTGCTGCTGCTGCTGTTGCTGCTTCTACTGCTGCTGCTGCTGCTACTGCTGCTGCTGCTGCTGCTGCTGCTGCTCACTGCTGCTGCTGCTGCTGTTACTGCTGCTTACTGCTGCTGCTGCTGTAACTGCTGCTGCTGCTGCTGTTACTGCTGCTTCTACTGCTGCTGCTGCTGCTGCTGCTGCTGTAACTGCTGCTTCTACTGCTGCTGCTGCTGCTGTTGCTGCTTCTACTGCTGCTGTTACTGCTGCTGCTGTTACTGCTGTTACTGCTGCTGCTGTTACTGCTGTTGCTGCTGTTGCTGTTGATACTGCTGCTGATACTGCTGCTGCTGCTGAACTGCTGCTGATACTGCTGCTGATACTGCTGCTGACTGCTGCTGTTACTGCTGCTGTTACTGCTGCTGCTGACCTGTTTTCAGACACGCTGGGTTTTCCTCGTCCACGGTCGGACATTTATTACGATATTTCTCCACCTTCCTGCACTGTTTGGTCTAATCTGAGCGATTTCACAACTTTAGCCCAAACCATAAATATTTGATGTCTCTCAAAGTCGAGGATCCGTCTGAGTCAGAGCCAGCAGAGACGAGGAAACACTCAACTCTGAGCTTTCACGGAAGAGGCTTTTTCAGGTTTACAGCAGACGTCGCGTGAATAATCATCAACATAAAGTCAACAATTTAAGAACCTGTGACGGACTGAAGATGGAAGATAAAAACTCATTCTTTAAATGAAGTTATTCATTTTCCTCTTCTACGTAAATTTTAGTGATGAAAAATAACAACGTTTTCAAAATTGGACCAAAAATGTCGTACAGTTACCAGTTATATATATATATATATATATATATACATATGTCGTTACCCGTTGTATATATATATATCAAGCGTCCTCTGTCCAACTGAACTGGACAAAACCCTGAAGTAGAAACTTCTGTCAAAGTCGGGAAAAACCCTCTATCTCACAGTTCTGGTCCTGGTCCTGGTTCAGGTTCTGACTCGGCTCCCTGCCCCCAACTCGTCCCCCCCCCGTGCGCTGACATTTGTACAGATCTAATCAAGTGTGTGTGTTTGGTTTCTCCACCCTCACAGTTTGAAATATGAGATCTTTTTAAAATAACTTTTTTTAAAGGGCACTTCAGCGACATTTCACCTCGTCACAAAGCAATAACGCCGCGGGCTAACGTCCTCGCTGTGTCGCAGAGGTGATGTGTTTCCCCCCCGCTGTCAACAAAAGTCAGTATGTGTGTGTGTGACTGAGGTTTATCGCATTTATCGTTTAATGTTGTTCATAATCACGATCCTGAACATGTTCATAAAATATCGCAGACTTAAGCTGACGAAGAGTGAAAAAAAACGTGAACTTAACCTGCCTTTGCTATGTCCTGTCTCACAGGAAACACTTCAAAATAAGAGTGCAGAGGAAAAACCTTTCAAACAGAACGGAGGCCACGCCCATTTGTTCTAAAAAAGAAAGAAAAGTAAAAAAAGTAGTAGAAAATCCCGTTTTTTTTACGCTAATTCTTGTTTGTGCACTTTATCTTTGCTCTAAACTTAAAAAAACGACAGGAAGTGATAATGATGTAAATAAACATATATGGCGCTGTCGGGACCTGCGGTGGTCCAACATCGCACTCGAAACGAGTGGATGAACGTTTACGCGCCGCGGACGCAAACTGAACAGGAAGCACTGAAGTTAGCACGATCGTGTGCTTACGCGTTTGCCGTAAACTCTCACTTCCTGTGTCGTCTTTCAGAATCAGCTGACAGTTAAATAACACATTTCATCCCTCGCTGCACCTGCACCGAGTCTCAGCAGCCCCGCCCCTTCCTCATCCCCCTTCTCCAATTCTGTCTCTCGGCTCCTTCATCGCCAACTCCAACCAATTTCTTCCCTCTTTCTTCACACCATCATCCCTCCTCCTCCTCCTCTGCTCCTCCTCCTCCTCCTCTGCTCCTTTTCCTCATTAAAGTGGGACCCAGGCAGCAGCGGTCACTGCCTCTCATTTATTTTCATTTGAAACTGGTGCAGCTCCACTGATCCTCCGGGAGGCGAGAGAGAGGGAGGGAGGGAGAGGGAGGGAGAGAAGGAAACAGAGGGAGGGAGAGAAGGAAAGAGAGGGAGGAATGGTGTCATTCTGATAACAGCCATCGCACACACACACACACACACACACACACTCAAACAGATTCACTTTCACACCCATTTCAATTCATTTCACACACTTCATGTACCTGTGAACTCTGCCCGTCTTCACACGACCCCGCCCACACCAGCGATTGTGTGATGGTGTGAAGGTGGCGACAGCAGCTGTGAATCAGAGGCCGATAAACCGTTCTAGCCCACACACGTCTGCGGGATCGATCCTCAGTGCTCCTCCTCCTCCTCCTCCCTCCTCCTCCTCCTCCTCCACCTCCTCCACGTCCTGTACGTGTGTGTCCATGCATTGTATTAGAGCGGTGTCGGGGAGCGGCCTCTGCCTGACACTCTTTTGATTGAAAAGTCGCTCCGGCAGATTAAATCGTCGTAGCGGAGACAAGGTGCGGCTCTGCTGTGACGGCTGCTTTAGCAGATCCACGAAAATCCACGAGGAGGAGGATGAAGAGGAGGAGGAGGAGGAGGAGACACAAGTGTGCGTTTTAACGGCCTCGCTCTGACTTGTCGTCTCGCTGAGATGAGGCAGAGACTCTAAACCAACGGTCGTTTGTGTAATATGAGACTAATGTGGTCCACACCATTACACACACACACACACACACTGTCAGCGCACCCACAGGACGGAGACGGATATAAAAGACACACACACACATACACTGTCAGCGCACCCACAGGACGGAGACGGATATAAAAGACACACACACACACTCTTCGTCTGCTATGAGCTACATTTCCTCATCCTCCATTTTGCGGATTAGTCCACGAGGAGCCCACAGGGACGCACGCCTCCATTTTTAGCCCTAACCGTCCAGGTCGACGTGTCTCCACGTAATGGACATTTCGTCACCCGCTCCTAAGTCCAAGGTAGACGGCGGGGGACACTGTGTCCACTGTGACCATGTGTCCACGGCGTGTATATACGTTGGTTAAACGATGAGGTCATGAGGTCAAACGAGTGGAAACTATTGTGCGGTAAATAATCTGTGGAATCAGTACAACAGTGTAATAATAATAATACTAATAATAATAATAATAATAACCTCATAAACTCTTGTTTATTTCTATCACAGGAGAGGAAACTTGATAAGTGTGTGAATAAAAGACAACCCTTTCTTTATGATGTGGTGAAAACATCTGTATGATGGACCAGAATATTCTAAATAAAATCACTCGTCACTCGAAAACTCAGAGTTTTCACTGGTGGAGAAAAACGAGAAAAAGTGCCGACGTGAACGTCTTTAAATCAGAGATGAACGTTCAGCACTTTCACCTTTCGGATCAATAATTCATTTCATTGTCATCGTCGTGTGGAGCACACAGTAAAACATCATGGACGTTTGTCCACCGTCGTCCTCACGCGACGATGTCTCACTCCTCGCTCGTCCCCCGTGTTCACCCTCAGATTTATCATCGGGGGAGAACTGCAAATGAAAAGTCATTTCATTTGTCGGCCACTGAAGCGTTCGCCCGTTCACTCAGTGAACGACGCCGTGGTAACCGACGACGACCGGCGGACGTCAGGGAAACAAGAAGACCCGACGACAGGCGAGGAAGAGGAGGAGATGATTCCTGACAAATGGACTCGTGAAGGGAACTTTGAAATGAGGAGAAATGAGAGGAAGAAGTTTCTCCTCCTCTTCACACTCACTCCATCCGTCATGAAACCAGGAAGAAAAGAGAAAAATAAAGAAATAAAGAAGGAATTTCTCTGGTTTCTCTGGTATCACTGAGGATATTTAAATATTTCTGCTTTTGACGTCACAAAATCTCCATGTCGACAGAAGTTCTGACCATTTTTAACATAAATCTTCTTCAATGTTTACCAGAATCCACATCTGTGTCAGATTTACACATTTTTAATGTTTTAAAGAAACTGTAAGAGACATTTAAACTTTATTCTGATCATCAGAGTTTTGAAGAAACTGAACTGAAATAAGTTTTATTCTTAGAGGGAAAAGTCATCAGATCCTGAAAGCACTGATCAACATCATGTTTTAGCTTCACTTTAAAAGCTTGACTTTAATATCAAGTAAGTTTATAAAAAAAAAGCAGCTTCAGAATCTTAATTTTTTTAGTAAAAACTAAGAATATAAAAATACATATTCATGTTTATGTGGGCGGAATAATGTGAACATGCAAATGAGCTGTAGGAGCTTCAACAACAACCGTGTATGTATAGATTATATTATATATATATATATATGTGTACACTGATGTGTGTGAGGTCAGAGGTCAAACACAAACCGCCTGCTATTTAAATATGCTGCAGAACCAGAGTTCAAAGACACTTCTTTATATTTCAGCAGAGAGAGAGAGAGACAGAGAGAGAGAGACAGAGAGAGAGACACAGGAAGCAGAAGTGTCACATGTTTCGCTTCACTGGGTCAAACAGTTGCAGGAAACAGAAAGAAAATCTGCCATCAAACAAAAACCTCGTCAAAAATCTGCTTTTTACACACAAGAAAACTCTTGTGTGTAATGTGATTGCACGTGTCCCCACGTAGACCATATGTGTCCCCACCTAGACCATATGAGTCCCCACGTAGACCATATGTGTCCCCACATAGACCATATGAGTCCCCATGTAGACCATGTGTCCCCACCTAGACCATATGAGTACCCATGTAGACCATATGTGTCCCCACCTACACCATATGAGTCCCCATGTAGACCATGTGACCCTACATAGAACATATGTGTCTCCACGTAGACCATCTGTGTCCCTACATAGACCATGTGTACCCACATAGACCACGTGTCCCCACAGAGACCACATTTCCCCATGTAGACCATGTAGACCACATGGGTCCCCACATAGACCATGTGTCCCCATATAGACCACATGTGTCCCCACATAGACCACATATGTCCCCACATAGACCACGTGTCCCCGTATAGACCACATGTCCCAACATAGACCACATGTGTCCCTGCATAGACCATATGTGTCCCCGCATAGACCACATGTGTCCCCACATAGACCACATGTGTCCCAGCATAGACCACATGTGTCCCCACATAGACCACATGTGTCCCTGCATACAACTCTTGTTTTGGTCCAAAGAGGAAACAAAGAAGACGATAACCATGGAAACTCTGAGGGTCTATGAAGACACATGTTCAGTAAAAACTCTTCACTCATGAACTCACACACAGATAAAGTGACAGAAACATGAAGAGGTTTCTCTGAGTCTGACTGGGCCTGAGATCCACAGGAAGTGGGTCAGTGTGTGTGTGTGTGTGTGTGTGTACCTGAGCAGCAGCAGCTCGTCCTCTGTCCTCATGGTTCCTGCGGCGGTTTGAGGACAACACACACTCTCCTCGACACACACACTCTCCTCGACACACACACTCTCCTCGACACACACACTGCCCACAAAGCCGAGCTCGGATGAGTGCTCCAACATTACAGACAAACAAATGAACCTTATCACACTACGAGCGGCACTCTCTCTCTCTCTCTCTCTCTCTCTCTCTCTTTCGTTCTGCTTTTTTCTCGCTGCTCTGTCTATCGCCTTGTTCCTCTCTGCCTCTGCCGTTGTTCCCTTTTCTGTCACAGAAAAAAGCAGCAAAACAAAAACCCTCTCTCTCTCTCTCTCTCTCTCTCTCTCTCCCCCTCTCTCCCCCCTCTCTCTCCCTCAGAGGTAAATCCCCAGTGACAGCTCTGCTCATGTTGTTGTTTGAGAGTAACAGCCCATCATGGTCTGTACTTCTCTGTGTTCCGTGTCCACAGAGAGTCGCGACACGTTTTACACGTTTTTCCGCCTGCGCGGCTCCAGCTCCGACTCCAGCTCCTGTTTGTTCTAAAACCTCGGGTCAAGGCGCCGTCTCCCGGTTACAGAACAAACTACAGAGACGACGCCAGCTGTCAATCACGAGAAGAGCTGAGACTAACTCGTAGAAGTTTCTGGAGAGGAATTGCCCCCTGGTGGCTACCTCTAATCTCATAAATCTGCGACTTTATTTTCTCGTAGATTTGCTACTTTTAATCTCATAATTCTGCAACTTTTTTTTCCGTAGATTTGCTACTTCTAATCTCATAAATCTGCGACTTTATTTTCTCGTAGATTTGCTACTTCTAATCTCATAAACTGCAACTTTATTTTCTCGTAGATTTGCTACTTTAATCTCATTTGCAACTTTTTTTCCAGATTTGCTACTTTTAATCTCATAAATTACTTTATTTTCTCAGATTTGTTACTTCTAATCTCATAAATCTAGACTTTATTTTCGTTTTGCTACTTTTAATCTCATAAACCTCACTTTTATTTTCCGTGATTTGACTTTTAATCTCATAAACTCGACTTTATTTTCTTAGATTTGCTACTTTTAATCTCATAAATCTCTTTATTTTCTAGATTTGTTACTTTTTAATTCATAAATTCTATTTTTTCTCAGACTTGCAACTTTTAATCTCATAAACTCAAGCTTTTATTTTCTCGTAGATTTGTTACTTTTAATCTCATAATTATTTTCTTACTTTTAATTCTTCGACTTTATTTTTCTATTTTTAATGTCATAAACCTGCGACTTTATTTTCACAAAGATTTGTTACTTTTAATCTCACAAATCTGACTTTATTTTCTAGACTTGCAACTTTTAATCTCATAAACCTGCAATTTTTTTCGTAGATTTGCTACTTTTAATCTCATAAATCCGACTTTATTTTCTCGTAGATTTGTTACTTTTCATAAATCTGCAACTTTATTTTCTCAAAGATTTGTTACTTTTAATCTCATAAATACTTTATTTTTCTCGAGACTTGCAACTTTTAATCTCATAAACCTGCGACTTTATTTTCTCGTAGATTTGCTACTTTTAATCTCATAAATTCGAACTTTATTTTCTAGATTTGTTACTTTTAATCTAATAAATCTGCGACTTTATTTTCTCGTAGATTTGCTACTTTTAATCTCATAAACCTGCAACTTTATTTTCTCGTAGATTTGTTACTTTTAATCTCATAAACCTGCGAATTTTATTTCTAGATTTGTTACTTTTAATCTCATAAACCTGCGACTTTATTTTCTTAGATTTTTTACTTTTAATCTCATAAACCTGCGACTTTATTTTCTCGTAGATTTGCTACTTTTAATCTCATAAACCTGCGACTTTATTTTCTCAGATTTGTTACTTTTAATCTCATAAACTTGACTTTATTTTTCTCGTAGATTTGTTAAACTCTCATAAACCTGCGACTTTATTTTCTCGTAGATTTGTTACTTTTAATCTCATAAATCTGCGACTTTATTTTTCTTTATTTTCTATTTCTTTAAATAATACAATGATAAGTGGTTCTGCTGTTTACATAAAGTCTACGTCCGTCTGTATCTGGACCGACGGCGAGGTGTTTGGACCAGGACCAGGTCTGACTCTGACACCTGATCAGCTGACCTGTGCGGCGGCGGCGGCGGCGGTGGTGAGTCACTCCTCTCAGACTCGTCTCCCCACAGGAGGCCGAGGCTGAGACACGGGCAGCGGAAGAGCTGATTAAAAATTCATCTCTGTGTTTATTATGATTTATTCATGTTTCACCGAGCCAGGAAGCAAAGAGAGAGGAGAACAGCTTCATTAGTGTGTGTGTGAGAGTTAAAATGATGGACTGTACGTGAGCTTCATTAGAATGTTTCCAGTTCACAGTTTAAAAAAAACAAGAAAACACCTGCGTTTTCACTGAAAAACAACAACAGTCCAAATCCATGAATTCTCCAACGTCGTTAAAATGCGACAAAGGTGACGACAAATATTCACGACGCGGTGAAACAGATTCCGATCGTACGTTACTGACGTAAACGAGTCGTGATTTGGAAATAAAATCAACAAACAACAAAAGAAACAAATTTTTTAGAAAAGGTTCAAAATAACTTTTATTCACTGTTATGACCACGTGCATCGATTATGATGATAAATTATGATCAGAATTATTGTCTGAGTTCAGAAAAGAAAATAAACTGAAGGAAAAACTTGCTCCAATAGCTTTTATTCCATATTCTCTGTGTGTTTTCTGCATTTTTAATTAAAAAAATTCTACTTTAATATTTAATTCATGATATTTTTGTTTATTTTTCGCTCTCTTAATGATATTTTTGTACAGTTAATTAAGCGCCTGATATAATTAATGTGTTTCTTTATCATAAGAACTTCCCAGTTTTGAAAGCCAGGATGCTTTAAACGTGTGAATAAAGATTAGATTAGAGGTGCCTTCAATGCACCTCGTAAAATGTCATTACCCCTGTAAACACCTAAAATGCTGCTGCTGCTACTGCTGCTGCCACCTTGTGGTCATAGAGAAAAAGGTTTTTATTTTTATTGTTTAAATGAATAATGTGACTGAATTTTTTAATTTCTGATGTTTTTATTTATGAACGTGTAGGACGTTATAATCCATAATAATAACATAATCCTGTCCTCGACCTCACACATAATCCCTGACTTCAAACCAAACGTCTCTTTTAAATCTTTAAATAATAATGACCTGATTGTGTTTGTCCACTTCCTGCTTTACTCTCCCTCTGTCTCTGTCTTTGTCCCTTGCTCGCTAACACGCTGTGACAGCGAAAGGTCACCGCCCACTGGCTGCACGGCGGGCACAGAGCGGTGTAAGGGCAGGTTGTCATGGTAACCCGCGGGGCTCGGCAAGGACGCGGCGATGATCCCGAACCGGGATCAAGAGATTCGAGCGGGACGGGAGGACGGACACAGACGACCTCCGCGCCGCTTTAATTGACTGGCAGTTTAGTGGCGTGGTAAATGGAAGGGGGCGGAGCTTCGGTGCAGCTCTGACACAGTGGAGTGTAAAGAAAGTGTGTGAGCGTCTGCAATTCTGCTGAGCCTGAGTTCACATTAATAAAAGAGGGATTACCGAAGTCTGCAGGCTCCTCTTAGGCCTCACTCCAGCCTGAGACACGCTTCACTCCCTCCCTCGCACCCTCGCTTCCTCCCTCCTCAGCATGCAGCTCACGTTCGTCCCATTCAAAAAACAGAAAGAGAGAAAAAGCCACTCGTCTTCCCGGCGTCTTGGTTCCACTTCTCTCCGTGTAAAAACAGGAGGAGAAGAAACTGCAGCAGAAACACGGATCAATTATTCAGAAAAGAAAAAGAAAAAGAAAAAGAAACACGAGATTCAAGATTCTCACAATCCACGGCGGCGATGCGGCGTCTTCGTCCATTGTGAGAATCTTGAATTCCCATCGCCGACACCTCGCGCTGAGCGCCCGCATTGTTGCCGCTGACGATGTCGTTATGGGATGGTAAACAAGCGGCACAGCGGAGGGTCGGGGTGAAGCGGGCGGAGGCCGCCGAGGTCGCCGAGACAATCCGGGACCTCGAGGGGAGACACGAGACTCCGCCTCTTCTTCATCTCCAAAGCCAAGGACGAGCAAACGCTGAGAACAAGTCTGCGGCGCGCGATCGTCTCCAACGCCGGCGTCCCCGGAGGACGAGGCTCAGAGAGCAGAGGATCATGGGATATTAAGATGGAGGAGTGCGATGACATTCGTCTTCAGTCTCTACGGCCTGAAATCAACTCCACTGAAGTCTTTTATTTAGAATGAGTGAGAGCGTTTGTGCGCCAGCGTCAGAGTCTCTCGTTGTTGTTTGACTTTGTGTGTTCAGAGTTAGTTATTGAATTATAGAGTCACAAGAACCTCAACATAAACACAACGATTCACACGTTCATCACGCGTCGAAGCAAGAAGTGGACTGTGGGATTCTGGAGAAAGTGGAACATGAGTTGCTGAAGCTCGGCTCATGTTTATCCATGAAGTGATTTCACTGTGTTTTACGGACGTTTTTTAAGAGTTTTACGTTCATAACAGTTTCATTGTTTTTGTCAGGATAAAGCTCTGAATTCTCTCTGCAGAAAATGTAGTGAGGTGTGCAGTCATTTCTAAATGAGCAGCATTATATCCAACACACACACACACACACACACACACACACACACACACAGTTTTTCTGTTCCATTTGCAGACATTAGCACAGGGAGATTAATTTGTCCCCGTCCATTAGGTGAGGAAGCAGCCGCCGTCGTCGGCACTCAATTATCCTCAAACAAAAAGAACTGGAATTTGTTTTTTTTGTTTTTTGAATGCCCACGCTGACAAACCACGTCTGTCTGTCTGTCTGTCTGTCTGTCAACACACACGTTATCGACTGTGAAAAGTGCAAAAAAATGAGCTCAGAGGCTGTGAAACGTGTGAAGAAACGACTAAATGGAACGAAACTTAAATGAAATGACGTCCGACATGAGAAAAATAACAATAAATCATAAACAAATACCAGATAAATTGATTTTATTTGAGTTTTTTTGTCATCGTCGCCTCAGATGCTAACATCGTTAGCCGAGTGATTTACTTCTTTATGTTCTGTGTTTTTGTTGAACGTTTGCTGGACCTTCTGTGTTCAGATGTTTATTATGTTGACGTGTGAGAACTCTAATTTTCTATTTAACGTCATAAACTTTCATGAATCCAGTCAGTTTTTTTAAAGTTGAGAAATTTAGCCTGAAATATGACAAACATTGTGTCAAAAAAAAATTTATATTTAAAACGTGCTCATCAACAAAACTACACGACTGACTTTACGTTACAACAGCGTTGATCTCAGAAGCTACGAGATGCATCCAAGAAACCTTGTACATTTTCATGACTTCTTCAGACATAAAAACATGCTAATGCCTGCTGCTACTGCCACCTTCTGGTCGTAGCTGCATTAGCTACATGAAACCACGGTAGTTTTGCGCAGCCGTGCTGTGATGACTCCGCCCACTCTGAGGAGGAGCTATGAAGTCACGGAAAACGACAAGTCGAGTTAGAAGTGCGTGATGGAAACGAGACAAGAGTTGCGTTTAGTTGACTAATGTATACTGGTGTGTGTGTGTGCGTGTGTGTGTGTGGGGTCAGGTGTTTTCCACAGAGGCTGAAGCTTCATTAACAGCAAAATCTGCATTTTCCTCATCTAATATTCTGCGACTCAGCACAGAAACACAGCGACATGAGAGAGTCAGTGTGTGTGTGTGTGTGTGTTGTTGTTATTGTTGTTGTGTTTAGACTTGCCATCTTCCCGCCTCGCTCTCCTCTTTTGTGACGGCTTCGACTTCATTAGAATGATAATGAACGTCAGCGCGGCTGAAGTATTTTTGGCTCCTGGAATAAAAACCATTCAAATTTGCCCCATTATGCGTTTTTCTAGGTCGTATGAAACATGCATGATGCCGCCGCGTGTTCCCCGTCGCCGTGACGACGACTGAACCCCCACCCCCACAACCACATAGTCTGTCGTCGTTCCTGACACTCGCGCAAATTTCATCACATCGTCGGCGTACTGACGGACTGAGAGGCGCGCCGCGAGCGCTACGGTTGTACAGCGTTAGCACTGAGCCAGAGTACAGTGTGTGTGTGTGTGTGTGTGTGTGTTCAGGGCTGTCGTGCTCCGCTGGTGTGATGATGTTGCCGTGTAGCGAGACTTGCTAATTGGCTCACCTGTCTCTCAACCATCTGGAGCCTTTCAACAAAAAACGTCACACACACAAGTTCCCGAGCATCACACACACACACACACACACACACACACACACACACGCAAGCGTGAACAAGAAAAACAATATGGAAACTAGTGCATCATCATCATCATCATCATCATTGTCGGATAGAAAACAAAACACAGACGCATGATTTTATTTCACACTCTTGTTATTGAAGATTTAATAAACACCGACGACGACGACGTCGTGTCACACGTGAAAAACTCACCTCGTAAACGTTAATTACAGCGACGACGAGCGAGTGTTTCAATTCAATCAGGACACGAGGTTATGTTTCATAAATGAATGTTTTGTTTTAGAGGAGCACGGAAATGTGAGGAGGAGGAGGAGGAGAAGAAGAAGAAGAAAAGGAGGAGGAGGAAGAAGATACACCCATGACTTCAGCTCACACAGGAAGAAGAAAATATGTGTGTGTGTGTGTGAACTTGTATGGCTATGCTTGTGTGGCCCACCCCCCTGGAAAACAACCTTTTTTGTGGGGACATTTTTCCTTGTGGGGACATTATGCCTGGTCCTTGCAAGGAAAATGTATAAATACATAAATAAATAAAAAGGTGCCTTTCCAATAAAAAATGTGAGAGAGAAAACAAACATTTCATAATAAAGTCCACAAATATTAATATAATGCGATAAAATACAAATATAAACAAGTACATGTGAAAAAAATTAAAGTCAAACACATAATATTATATATATGTATATATATGTATATACATATGAACATCCAATGAATATTAAACACTGAAACAATGAATGTAAATGGTTATTGTTATATATTTATGGACAAACCTGTTACTGCACTAATGAAGACTGTGTTTTAAAGTAGTCCGGGTGTGTGTGTGTGTGTGTGTGTGTGTGTGTTCCAGGTCAATGATCTGAATCACACACGAATTAAGCTCCTCCTGAGCGACTGCATGTTCACCTGCCACCAAGTGTGTGTGTGAGACAGAGACAGGAGACAGACTGTGAGGACATCTGAACGTCCGTCCAGCTCTGCAGACATTAGACGTTGTTCATAATTCATGTGCTTGTATGAAAAATGGATGAAGAGCGAGCAACACTCACACACTCACAATTAAAAACCAGTGACAGCATGAACCAAAACCTGTCTGCTGTCAAACACCTGTCCTCTAACTCCAGAACTGAGCCTTTAAAGCTTGAGAGTCGTCGATATTGATCAATAATTGTAAATGTAACGTCATACACGTCCCTTCAGTGGAAAGGTTGCTAGTCCAATGCCTATGCTCAAGACATTAACATAAAAAAAGAGAAAGAATATGGGGCCTAACGTTGAGCCTTGAGGGACACCACAGAACAAGATGTAGCTTATAGGTGAATATTTATTAAACATAAACGTTTTCTGTCACTTGAAATAAAAAGAATAAAAGAGAACACATGCCAATGTGGGCGGAGCATCTTTATCTCACTGTGTGTGTGTGTGTGTGGGTCACAAACACTCTACCATCAGTTAGAGTTGAGCTGTGAGGTGATTTTCAGTGAGACAAAGAAACGTGATTTTTGAGCAAAGACAGAAGACGACTGAGTCTGGATCCTTCAAACACCTGCAGAGAGAGAAACTCCTCTCACTTCCTGCTGCCTCATAAATATTCAGATGTTTCAGATGGAAACACTGGAGGGGGGGCGGGGCCAGAGGCAGGCGCATCCAGAGCAGCCGCTGTGGCGAGGGAGAGACCGCTGTTGTCATGTGGCAACCGGGGAGGCAATAACAGACGCAGCGTACCGGGACGCCACATTGTGTGGATCCCTGTAATTATAGTGTGTGTGTGTGAGTGTGTGTGTGTGTGTGTGCGTGTGCTTGTGCGTGTATTCAGATGTTATTCAGACTCAAAACAATGATCGTCGACGCCCATTTTCTTAAAAAAAAAAAGTTTTTTCTTTTGCGAGGGCGGGACATGTGTGTGTGTGTGTGAGGCGTCCTTCCTGTCTCAGGAGGTCACGTCAGAGCCAATAGCAGGGTTAGCGTCTCATAAAGACCGGCGCTGAGAGGCGTCCTCTGCGCCGCGCTCGCTAATTATCAGCCGAGTGACTTCAAAGAGCGTTATCAGCATAAAGACCTGCAATTACACACACGCACACACACGCACACTCCTCCTCTTTTCTCTTAATTGTTCATTGTCTTCACTTTCAAAAACTCCGCCTCCAAATGTTCCCGCCTCTAAGCCGTGATGAATGTAACGTGTTCACAACAAAGATTCATTTATTGTAAAGTTGCTGAAAATGCAAACGCACATTTGCTTTATTTCCTAATCTCGCACATGTTTTCCAGGTTAATCTGAACTCAAACTTGTCTTTTAACACGAGAACAGAGAGAACTGTGGGTAATAAAGCTCACAGCGAACGACTTTTCCTGCTGTTCACGTAACAGGCAACAGTGAAAGTCGCTGGTATATTCCAACGTTTATCAAGTGCAGAGTAAACAGTGTTTTTAACGCCCGACAATCTCTCATGTGGAGGATACAGCTGCAGAGAATGAGTGAATGAATGAGTGAATGAATGAATGAGTGAATGAATGAGTGAGTGAATGAGTGAGTGAGAGAATGAATGAATGAGAGGACGAGTGAGTGAATGAACCCTACAGTGGCTCCTCCCTCACGTCCTGTAGCTGTACGAGGATAAAGAGTCTGTTAATAATGAATCTCTTTAATTCCCTCGCGCTGTGATGAACGACTTCTAATCTATCAAATAATCCAATCATCAAATATTCATGTCCTTCCCTAATCCATAATTCCTAACCTGTCCTCTTGTTCAGCTCCCTTGTTTCCACTTTTCCTCCTCTTCCTCCTCCTCCTCCTCTCCTTCTTCCTTAAATAACGAGCTAGTTGTCAGTCAAACCGCCGGAGAGCTTCATTAGAGGAGGAGAGCAGCCAGGATCAAATTATACGCCCAGTTCTCCTTTGTGTGTGTGTGTGTGTGTGTGCGTGTGTGTGTGCGCAGGTGTGTGCAGCAGGATTGTGGGGATCTGGCAGTGATGGTGGCAGCTCGACACGGAGAAAGTAAACACATACACGCAGTGCGTGTGGTGTGCGTGGTGCCTGTGCGTGTGTGTGTGTGTGCATGTGTGTGTGTGTGTGTGTGTGTGTGTGGTGTGCATGTGTGTGTGTGTGTGTGTGTGACAGCCTCGCCTAGTTTTTTTTTTTCAATCACAGAGAAAAACAAAACTCTTTTGCTTAATTATTCACAGCCACAGTCGCCTCATGTTCTGCTTTATCGCCTCCTTCTGTTCTGGTTCTGGTTCTGGTTCTGGTTCTGGTTTATCCACACACACACACACACACACACACACTCTGGTTTGCATGACTTTAGAGGACATTGAGTTGCCTTACATTCACTTCCTCTAACCTTAACCATAACCACTATTAACATTAACCCTCCTATGGTCAGGTGATCTGTCAGTCAGGGTGTGGACGCCGCTTCTCACCCTATGTCAGCTGAGATTGACACAGCGCCCCCCTGTGGCCGTCATGTGGAGGATACAGTGGTAGAAGATGCACACATGGATACCGGAAAGCTTTGCTCTCGTACACTTGTCATTACGGTAGAACCTGAGGAACGAGCGTCCAATCACAGACCAGATTCACCAGAAAATCTAAACAAATCCTCATAAAAGGGTTCAACTCACTTCAACACACGAGTCTTCAAATGTCGTCACTTACGTGATGTGTTTTTTCCTGGATGTCTCTGGAGACTAAATCTAAAATCATCACTAAATAAACAGCAGAACCGGATCCCGAGTTACTTAAAGGACGCGGACGCTCCGACCGCGATCTGTCACATTAAAAACGCATTTCTGAACGGACTGAAGAGAGATTTTTAAATGGATTTCTCACTTTCCACAGATCCATTAGATTCACTTCATTTCACCACAGAACAACAACTGTGTTGAAGAAGGAAATCCATCACTGAAGACTCTCACACCTCCGTTTCCCTTCTTTTACTTTGTTTTTGTGTCGTTTCAAAGGAGGAAACAGCTTCTTCACGACGACTTCTCTTACTCTGATGCTTTTTCACACAAAGTCAATTATTAACAACCTTCGTCATCGCTAAACTACAACCCGGTGTGAGTGTCACATGATTCATGTGGTTAGCTTAGCATTAGCCTGGGAAGCGAACACAAATAATCCGGCGACCATAAACGTGACAAAGTAAATAAAAATAAAAAACTTCATGAAGTTGCTGGAGATGATAGCCATAAGTTAGCAAGTGAGCATGCAGCAGAGTAGCCTGCTGTTGCTAGCTCTTCCACTTTTGCTGTGAAACGTCATCATCATCATCAGCAGCAGCAGCAGCAGCAGCAGCTTAGCATTAGCCCAGGGACTTGTCACTTGAGTAAAGGAGTCCAGTAAACAAATTCTAAAAATCAGCTTTAATCAGAGATGATAGCCAGACATTAGCGAGTTAGCATGTAGCCTGTTGTTGCTAGTTCTTTCACAAGACTACGTTTTCAGGTCGTATTTGGTCTAAAACGTCAGATCACGGTGTTTGTGGTGAATGTGTGTCACGTGACTCAAATATCGTGGTATGACTGGAGTTAGCTTAGCATCAGTCCACTCACTCACTCACTCACTCACATCATCATCATCATGAGGCAAAAACAGCTGAGGCAGCATTTTCGGAGAAGACTCAGAGACTCGCGCATGTCCTCAGACGAACCTCAGAGCGATCAAAGTTCGTCCTTCCACAGGTGTGTGAGACATTTAGGGTCCCAGCAGCTGAAGACAAAGTGTCACATTCAACGAGGGACGAAGCATCTGTGACATGAGCCGCGTTTTAATTCTGATCATCGTACAAGTTCTTTTTTTCGGCTTCTTTTTCATGTCGCGCTGCTTGAAATGGATCATTTCCAGGACAGGACACTCGTCCCTTTCCTGTTAACTCGGCCTCAGATGAAGAATCGTTGGTGCTATTTTAAGAGCGGCCCTTATTTAAAGCGTCTTCTCTCCTCCCTCGCTTGATCTGCCGCTCTGTCGCCGAAGGCTTCGCTTTAATGACCCGCAGATCTGAGACGCGTCACATCTCTCCTTTTCCAATTTCCCTTTCCCCTCCGCCTTTATTCCTCTCTCCCTCGTCTCATCTGTGTCCTGTCTGTCTGCGTTAACCCGTCCAACAACAGACTCTGGCCTCAAGTCTCTGGACTAAACCCTGAAGTCTGGACTGAACACTGAAACCTGGACTGACGCTGAAGTCTGGACAGACGCTGAAGTCTGGACAGACGCTGAAGTCTGGACAGTCTCCACGAGGAAAGACAGAGGGCGTAAAGAGAAGGAGAATATAAAAAGATGCAGGACTTTACCTTTGAATGGGTCCAGAGAGGTCGCCGGCGTCCTGCCTGCAGACGTGAGCAGAGAAGAGCAGCGCGTTAGTAAAGCAGAGGACTATAATTATCAGGATCCACGTCGCTCTGGCTGATGATGTCATACTGTTCATATATATGCATATAATAGCATTTTTTGTCATCATGTTTTGTAACTGTTTAAAACTGTCAGACCACCAGGGGGCACTACAGTACAAAGTCACCACGAATCCCACAAGTCGTCCAAACTAAACAACTTCTCCTTTCTCCTTGAACGCCGACGCGTTTTTGTCATGGCAACGGCGTAGTTTGCAGATGGTCATATTGTATCGCTCACACCGGGGGGCGCCAAACACGCAAGTGACGCGATAAGACGAGGAAATTCGCCGAGCGAGAAACTACAAACTTTATCAAGAAAAGTCAACGCGACCAAATACCGAATCGTCACACTGAGGGGGGCGGTGCTGTGCTAATCTCAGAGGCGGAGTCACACCCTGACTGACAGATCGCGAGGGCGGACGGACGATTTATCACCAAACTGTTATTGTTATTGACTCCTGTTCTCTGCGGACGCACAAGGCAGAAATTGGAAAGTACATTTGAGGCTGTGGTTTGTTTGGAAATATGATAACGACAAAACACACACACACACACACACACACACACACACACACACACACAGTGCACAGAGTCATCTAAATCGTAAATTGGTGCGTCCCGGGGACCAGAAGAGAAACTCGTTCCTTCCGATGAGTTCCTCTCCATAATTCCCTGCTGTTTCCTGTTTTCTCTCTGCTTCCCATTTTGTTTTATCCCTTTCCTCGCTCTCTCTTCCACTGCATGTAAATAAATTGGTCCCCAGGCCCCGACACTACACACACACACACACCCACCACCACCTGCCACCTACACACACACACACCCTCAGGAGCTCAGAGCTGCACCAAATTAGTCCAGGTTTTTATGTCACAGAGGTAAATAAAATAATTCCGACTCTACCTCGACTAAAAAAATTAACAAAACAAAACAAAAAAAACGTATACATCGCACTTATGACTAGCACTTCATATTTTGGCTTACTTGAAGCTCGACAAGCGATGACAAACAGGCATTACGTCACTAGCTCAACTTTTATTTTGTATTAATGAGTAACGAAGATGGTTAAGTATCGGAGTAAAAGTACACATTTTATTTAGGAAAATAACAGCGCCATTATTCTTTTTCTTAGCCACCAACTGCTCACTCTCCACCTGCACTGTGTCCGACACGTTTTCGTTCAAATGTCTGTTGTGATGCGTAGTGTGGGTGGGACAACACTACGTAGTATTTTTCAAAAAAAGGCATTGAGAGAAGTTAGCGTCAGAAGAGAGGGGGTTTAGTTGTGCTTTATCAATGATTTGGAGAGACAAGTGAAGAGGAGTTTGGGATGAGTTGAAAGGAAAGAAACATTTCATGGTAGAAAGATCCATTCTTTGTATCTTCAGGAGATTATCTACAGCTTACTTCAGTTAAGTTGAAAACACTTCCCCTTTCATTCAAGAGGATCACACTAATGATCATTTAGTTCCACTTGGTCCATGTCCGTGTTTGCTCATTTTCCTTTTCCCTCTCTCCCATTTTCCCCCTAGGATCTGGTGGCTGGTCACCCTCAGACACAGACCGTCATCAGTGGTTACAGGTGGACTTGGGTTCTAGGAAGCAGGTGGTTGCCATAGCAACTCAGGGTCGCTACAGTAGCTCTGACTGGACCAGCAAATATCAGCTGCTCTACAGTGACAATAAGAAAAACTGGAGGCCTTATCTACAGGACGGAAACATTTGGGTAAGAGATTTCTCTCACATGTGCAAAGAAACATAAACAACACCATACTATAGATATTAAATTCTATCATTTCTTTAAATGCTAATTTATGCACTGAAATGAAACTTGTTGGCCGAAAATCAGGAAACACTTGGCTGAAAACCGAAACACCAAAATTATATTATGCCATTTTTTAAAAAAAATCTAATTTTGCCACTTAAGTCAAGGCATTGCAATTGTATAGATTAATGTTCATGCTTCAAAGAATAAATCAATTAAGAATCTATGAAAATATTTAGGAGGATCTCATGAACATATCAGACAACGAGGGTGCATGCCCCTCATCTGATGCAGACAGACAAGCCTGTTTTTCTGTGCACCGATCCTGCGCTGTTCACCAACTTTGAACTGTTTATTTGAACTGGGTCGTCATCACACTGTGTTGTGTGCAGTTAATCAATGCAGTTTTTTTTTTGTTTCATTTTGAAAAACGATACACCGATTCTTGGATATTACTAACATCATATTAACCTAAATCTAGATATAACAACAACACGAGTAAGGCAAGGCACTTCCGTTGACTAATAACGTCACTGGCAAATTTCACTACTCCTGTAAACAGCAGTGCCTCCGAGTCCGGGCACTAGAGTCCGGGCACATCCGGGGACGTACTTTCAACTGTAGAATAAGAAGAACTACTCTCGTTGTAGCTGCTGAGCATATCGGTTGAGAACATGTGTAAAAAAGGTTCAGCGAGTGTTTGCTCTGTTCTGGGTTGTGATAAACAATACCAGACGCTCCACAAGCTCCCCACCAATGAGCAAAGAAAAGCTTGGTGGATATCTTTCATATTTGATGGGAATATCCCTGCTTCATTTTCCAAGTACTTCCATGTATGTGGCAACCACTTCACGGAGGATTGTTACACAAACTCGGTGCAATATAAAGCAGGACACAGCACCAAACTTCACACAAAGTGTCTGTATGGTCACGGAGTTGGATACATGGAGTACTATAACGGAACCCTAAGAGTGACATATAAATCCAAATTGACTCTTAATTGCTCCTGTGGGCCTTCTGTGGAGGGGGGTTTGAGGGTGGAGGGGTATCTATAAGGTTGGATATTTAAGCATCTGTTGCAAGATGCAATATTAATGCTAAGTGTGACACTTTCTCTCCAGAAATTGAAAATAAAATAAAGTGATACCTCAGTTATTACAATATTGGCTCAGTTATTACATTATCAAAGCGTAATTACGTTACAGCCCTCTTGGTCTTTGAACAAAGGGCTGTGTGTCTCCATCCAAGATGTATGATGGCTCCTAGGGCTGGGCGATATACCGGTCAGTCAGTCAGTCATCATCAACCGTTTTATCCTCCACCAGAGGGTCGCGGGGTGTGCTGTGCCAATCTCAGCTACATTGAGCGATAGGCAGGGTACACCCTGGACAGCTCGCCAGTCCATCGCAGAGCCACACACAGATAGAGACAAACAACCATTCACTCTCACATTCACTCCTATGGTCAATTTAGGTCAACACTTCCAGTTTAGGTCCAGTTTACCTAATCCCCCACACATGTTTTTGGAGTGTGGGAGGAACCCGGAGAGAAGCCACGCACACACGGGGAAAACATGCAGACTCCATGCAGAAAGGCCCTATAGGGCCTAAAGGCCTATATCACAACAGATATTTGAACGAAAACATGTTATTTTCCTAAATAAAATGTGTACTTTTACTCTGATACATTTTTCTTAACCATCTTCGTTACTCTTTAATACAAAATAAAAGTTGAGCTAGTGACGTAATGCCTGTATGTCGTTGCTAGTTTTTAGCGGCACCAGCTGTTAGCTGCAGATTTCGGCTCCAAGTGGACTTAAAACACATCAACAAAAAATGTCGAGATATCAGTTTTGGTCCATATCGCCCAGCCCTAATGGCTCCATCTGTAATGAGCTGATTCCCTACATTTGGTAAACATTGAATTGTATGATGCAGAATGTTTATTTTTCTGTGTCGTAGACATTTGAAGGAAACATGAACAGTGAGAGTGTGATTCGCCATGAACTGCAGCACACCATCCTGGCTCGCTACATCCGCCTCGTCCCACTGGACTGGAGCAGGGAAGGACGGATTGGAGTGCGTCTGGAGCTCTATGGCTGCTCATATTGTGAGTACAGGAGGAGGTGATTCCACCAACCTATACAGGACATGTCACTCCAGATGTTTGTGACTGAGCTTTGACTTTAGAAAACGATCTGAAATTAGGCTATGTGATAGATCATACATTTACCATCAAAGAGTGGCACCTCTGCTGCAATAAGATCGGATACTGAGTAGTCATTGTAAGAATATGAGTGATGAATGAAATTTAGGTGTACTGTCGGGATGCAGAATCATAAGATATGCAATAAATATTTCAACATACATTTATTTAACCCCACAATCATTCAAACAGTGCCAACCCTGCATTTGAGAGAGGGTATTAAGTTTAAATGATCCACTCACTCATGCACATGCATAAAAAAATACCTTTGTATAACTTAAAACTGTAAAATACCGTAACCACTGCATCCACTAATCGATTACTTAAGCACTTGCACACTATTTTGATATTCGATCAATTTGTTTGAGTGTTTTTCAATAATAAAAACAAGTTTTCTGATTTTTCAGCTTCTTAATTGTGAATTTTTTTTTTATTATTTTGGTTAGTGGACAAGGTAAGACATTTTAGAACCTCAATATTTTGAACATCTTACTGTATATCAGTACATTGTATTGAGCAATAGATGTGTTCTCCCCTGAATACAGATTTCTCTTGTCTTATGTCCCTCAGGGGCAGACGTGATTAGTTTTGACGGCCAAGGCGTCATCTCCTACCGCTTCAGGAGCAAGAAGATAAAGATTATGAAGGATGTCATCTCCCTCAAGTTCAGAACCACAGTCAGAGATGGGGTCCTGCTTCATGGAGAAGGACAACAGGGAGACTACATTTCCCTGGAGCTCCGCAGAGCGAGTCTGCAGCTCAGCATCAACTTAGGTAGCTCTCTTTAAAACCTGTAGGACAAAAGCACATGTCTGATTTTGAAGGACTGGAAAGATAATGATAAACATGACCTGTTTTTGTCTGTGTGTTTGCTTGCTAATCTCCAGGCAGTGACCAGTACGGGTCCATTCAGGGCCACACCTCTGTGATCAGTGGGAGCTTACTGGACGATGACCACTGGCACTCAGTGGTCATAGAGCGCTACCGCAGGAATGTCAACTTTACTCTGGACCACCACGCTCAGCACTTCAGGACCAACGGAGAGTTTGATCACCTGGACCTGGACTATGAGGTAAAAGCTTTAACCACTAAACTGAGTGCAAGTACAATTACTCATACAAGTACAATCATATGGCTTGTCGCTATATCTCTCCAGCCAGTCCCGTGCTCTTCCGTTGGCCTCCCAAAGGTATGTGTCCGTCAGGTGGGTCCAATCCTGCAGCTGCGCATCAGGTGCTGTATGGTTTGGGGGTCCTCTTTGCAAGTGCAGGCTGCGCTGGTGGTCTTACCCCACTGTATCAGGTCATCACCCGTCCTGGCCACATTGGCCCTCGTCCGGTTCTGAGCATGTCAGCCTCAGGGGGTAGAGACTCCCTTGTGGGAGTGTCCTGTTGTTGTTTGGGTCACTCCCCTTTCACAGCTCAATCTTGAGGGACTGGTGTCATCCCCTCGAGGCCTCGGACTGTCATGAAGCTGCGATGGGATCTTAGTCGTCGGGGGGCATCCTGGTGTCCGTGTAATGGGTGTCTGGGGTCACTCTGTCCTTGTTTGGACATCTCGCTGGATACCAGGTGGACAGATGCCTGCCAGTGTGTACAGGGCTGGCAAGGGGGTGGCCTTTAGGTTGCCTGTGAGGGTGTGGCAGGCTCTGTTCAGCTCCACATCAATCTTTCCTTGGTTTCCAGTGAAGTATGTCGTTCCACTTTGTAACAAAAAACAACTTTTAAGATGCAACTATATAATTGCTTTAGAATTATTTTAGTTTGCCTTGAGAATCATGAGGAGCATAAAGATTCCTCCCCTATTGCTGCCCCATGTGTGCTCCACTTTGCTCCAAGGTCAAAGGTCTTTCCTTTAAACCCACACTTTAAACCTACTGTAGAAGCTGAAACAAATCACTGTTATGGATTATAAACTGTGTTGTTACCTAATTAAGCAGCAATTGTACATACATTCAAAATTATTGGTGGACAGGGAGTTTGGTGGCACCTGTTTGCATCAGATTAATAATTTTAGATTTTTGTTGCTCAGCCTTTCCCTTGTTTTCTGTCAGCTGATTTCACCCTGTGCTAAGTATAGAACAAAACTGAGTCGTCTGTTCTCCTACGGCATTTCGTTTTAAATGCTGGTGGCTTTTAAATCCCTGATGCTGCCAAACCAGCATCAGGGATTAAGATTGTCTCCAGACCTCTGGCTAGGATATGTGGAAACTACAGTATGTACAGTACATCCACTCTTTCATCACCATCTGTAAGAGCCGATACTTGATGTTATAAGATAATTGATGTTGATCAGTTTCCTATTTAGTCTAGGAACCTTTGTTGGTTCACCAGGTGTTTCCAACTGGATATCATACACTATGCTGTATGATATGCCCTGTTTAGATCATGCTGATGTGTGTTTGTGAGAATGTGAGGGACCGGACAAAGAGCGGTTCTAAAACCTCTATGAAGAAACACAAAAAGGGACCACATTCTCGCTCCTTCGGACGCGTGTCACCAGGCTCCCTCTCTGGAGCCAGGCCTGGGGGAGGGTCACGATGGCGAGCGCCTGGTGGTCAGGCCTACACCCATGGGGCCCGGCCGGGCACAGCCCGAAGAAGCAATGTGTGTCCCCCTTCCCACGGGCTCACCACCTGAGGGAGGGGCCATGGTGGTCGGGTGCAGTGTGAGTTGGGTGGTGGTTAAAGGCGACCCTCGGCTGCAGTCACCTTTCTGGCGGGTAAGGAGCCTGAGCTAGTGCACGAGGTTGAGAGGTTCTAACTAGATATAGTCTGGCTTGCCTCGACACACAGCTTGGGCTCTGGGACCAGTCTCCTTGAAAGGGGTTGGTCTCTTTTCACCTCTGGAGTTTCCCCTGGTGAGAGGTGCCGAGCGGGTTTGGGCATACTCATTGCACCCGGCTCGGGGCCTGTACATTGGGGTTCACCCCGGTAGATGAGAGGGTAGCCTCCCTGCACCTTCGGGTGGGGGGATAGGTGCTGACGGTTGTTTGTGTCTATGCAACAGCTTTTCAGGGTACCCACCCTTTTTGGAGTCCCTGGCGGGGGTGCTAGAAAGTGCTCCTGTTGGGGATTCCCTCTTTCTGCTGGGGGACTTTAATACTTATGTGATCAATGACAGTGAGACCTGGAGGGGTGTGATTGGGAGGAACACCGCCCGCCTCGATCTGAACCCGAGTGGTGCTTTGTTGTTGGAGTTCTGTCCATAACAAACACCATGTTCAAGCATAAAATTAGAAACGCAGACTGCTCTGTGTTTTTTGTATTCATTTATCCTCGCCATTTTATTCTTCCCTGCCTCTGTGAACAGAGTAGCTAGAGGTGCACAAGAGCAACTTGCTGCAGCCTCTGAGCCAGCCAGACGAGGAGTTAGACATTCTAACTAAAGATTAATACCAACAATAAAATAGAGTCAAATTATACCACTTTCAAATGTGGACTATTAAATGTAAGGTCTCTCTCCTCAAAATCTGTTTTAATAAATGATCTTATCTCTGACAATTGTATTGATTTATTCTGTGTAACTGAAACTTGGTTACATGAAGACGATTACGTCAGTCTAAATGAATCAACTCCACCCACTCATGCTAATACCCATATTCCTAGAAGCTCAGGCCGAGGAGGAGGAGTAACAGCCATTTTTAATACTAGATTATTAATCAATCCCAAGCCCAAACCAGGATATTCATCGTTCGAAAGCCTTATTCTTAATCTATCTCATCCTAGTTGTAAATCACAGAAACCAATTATAATAGTCACAGTTTATCGTCCACCTGCACCTTATTCAGATTTCCGATCAGAGTTCTCTGAGTTCTTATCTGAGTTGGTGCTTAAAACAGATCAAATCATAATTGTAGGGGATTTCAACATCCATGTAGATGTTGACTGTGATAGTCTTAGCTGCGCATTTATCACCTGGACCTGGACTATGAGGTAAAAGCTTTAACCACTAAACTGAGCGCAAGTACAATTACTCATACAAGTACAATCATATGGCTTGTCGCTATATCTCTCCAGCCAGTCCCGTGCTCTTCCGTTGGCCTCCCAAAGGTATGTGTCCGTCAGGTGGGTCCAATCCTGCAGCTGCGCATCAGGTGCTGTATGGTTTGGGGGTCCTCTTTGCAAGTGCAGGCTGCGCTGGTGGTCTTACCCCACTGTATCAGGTCATCACCCGTCCTGGCCACCTTGGCCCTCGTCCGGTTCTGAGCATGTCAGCCTCAGGGGGTAGAGACTCCCTCGTGGGAGTGTCCTGTTGTTGTTTGGGTCACTCCCCTTTCACAGCTCAATCTTGAGGGACTGGTGTCATCCCCTCGAGGCCTCGGACTGTCATGAAGCTGCGATGGGATCTTAGTCGTCGGGGGGCATCTTGGTGTCCGTGTAATGGGTGTCTGGGGTCACTCTGTCCTTGTTTGGACATCTCGCTGGATACCAGGTGGACAGATGCCTGCCAGTGTGTACAGGGCTGGCAAGGGGGTGGCCTTTAGGTTGCCTGTGAGGGTGTGGCAGGCTCTGTTCAGCTCCACATCAATCTTTCCTTGGTTTCCAGTGAAGTATGTCGTTCCACTTTGTAACAAAAAACAACTTTTAAGATGCAACTATATAATTGCTTTAGAATTATTTTAGTTTGCCTTGAGAATCATGAGGAGCATAAAGATTCCTCCCCTATTGCTGCCCCATGTGTGCTCCACTTTGCTCCAAGGTCAAAGGTCTTTCCTTTAAACCCACACTTTAAACCTACTGTAGAAGCTGAAACAAATCACTGTTATGGATTATAAACTGTGTTGTTACCTAATTAAGCAGCAATTGTACATACATTCAAAATTATTGGTGGACAGGGAGTTTGGTGGCACCTGTTTGCATCAGATTAATAATTTTAGATTTTTGTTGCTCAGCCTTTCCCTTGTTTTCTGTCAGCTGATTTCACCCTGTGCTAAGTATAGAACAAAACTGAGTCGTCTGTTCTCCTACGGCATTTCGTTTTAAATGCTGGTGGCTTTTAAATCCCTGATGCTGCCAAACCAGCATCAGGGATTAAGATTGTCTCCAGACCTCTGGCTAGGATATGTGGAAACTACAGTATGTACAGTACATCCACTCTTTCATCACCATCTGTAAGAGCCGATACTTGATGTTATAAGATAATTGATGTTGATCAGTTTCCTATTTAGTCTAGGAACCTTTGTTGGTTCACCAGGTGTTTCCAACTGGATATCATACACTATGCTGTATGATATGCCCTGTTTAGATCATGCTGATGTGTGTTTGTGAGCCAGGCCTGGGGGAGGGGCACGATGGCGAGCGCCTGGTGGTCAGGCCTACACCCATGGGGCCCGGCCGGGCACAGCCCGAAGAAGCAATGTGTGTCCCCCTTCCCACGGGCTCACCACCTGAGGGAGGGGCCATGGTGGTCGGGTGCAGTGTGAGTTGGGTGGTGGTTAAAGGCGACCCTCGGCTGCAGTCACCTTTCTGGCGGGTAAGGAGCCTGAGCTAGTGCACGAGGTTGAGAGGTTCTAACTAGATATAGTCTGGCTTGCCTCGACACACAGCTTGGGCTCTGGGACCAGTCTCCTTGAAAGGGGTTGGTCTCTTTTCACCTCTGGAGTTTCCCCTGGTGAGAGGTGCCGAGCGGGTTTGGGCATACTCATTGCACCCGGCTCGGGGCCTGTACATTGGGGTTCACCCCGGTAGATGAGAGGGTAGCCTCCCTGCACCTTCGGGTGGGGGGATAGGTGCTGACGGTTGTTTGTGTCTATGCAACAGCTTTTCAGGGTACCCACCCTTTTTGGAGTCCCTGGCGGGGGTGCTAGAAAGTGCTCCTGTTGGGGATTCCCTCTTTCTGCTGGGGGACTTTAATACTTATGTGATCAATGACAGTGAGACCTGGAGGGGTGTGATTGGGAGGAACACCGCCCGCCTCGATCTGAACCCGAGTGGTGCTTTGTTGTTGGAGTTCTGTCCATAACAAACACCATGTTCAAGCATAAAATTAGAAACGCAGACTGCTCTGTGTTTTTTGTATTCATTTATCCTCGCCATTTTATTCTTCCCTGCCTCTGTGAACAGAGTAGCTAGAGGTGCACAAGAGCAACTTGCTGCAGCCTCTGAGCCAGCCAGACGAGGAGTTAGACATTCTAACTAAAGATTAATATCAACAATAAAATAGAGTCAAATTATACCACTTTCAAATGTGGACTATTAAATGTAAGGTCTCTCTCCTCAAAATCTGTTTTAATAAATGATCTTATCTCTGACAATTGTATTGATTTATTCTGTGTAACTGAAACTTGGTTACATGAAGACGATTACGTCAGTCTAAATGAATCAACTCCACCCACTCATGCTAATACCCATATTCCTAGAAGCTCAGGCCGAGGAGGAGGAGTAACAGCCATTTTTAATACTAGATTATTAATCAATCCCAAGCCCAAACCAGGATATTCATCGTTCGAAAGCCTTATTCTTAATCTATCTCATCCTAGTTGTAAATCACAGAAACCAATTATAATAGTCACAGTTTATCGTCCACCTGCACCTTATTCAGAGTTTCTATCAGAGTTCTCTGAGTTCTTATCTGAGTTGGTGCTTAAAACAGATCAAATCATAATTGTAGGGGATTTCAACATCCATGTAGATGTTGACCGTGATAGTCTTAGCTGCGCATTTAACTCGCTGTTGGAATCAATAGGTTTTATTCAACACGTTAATGAACCAACTCATTGCCTTAATCACCCCCTCGACCTTGTTTTAACTTATGGTATTGATATTGATAATTTAAACATAGTTCCTCAAAACCCTCTCCTTACTGATCATTATTTACTCACATTTAACTGTTCAATAATGAACTACAATAACATAAATAAGAAATACAGCTACAGCTGGTGCCTGTCTGATAATAATATTAATACATTCAAAGAGACAGTGCAACCTATATTTAACTCGGTGCCATATGTCAGTACATCTGAAGGTACCTTTTGTGATTTTACTCCCGCCCTCATAGATAACCTTGTTGATAGTACAGCAGCCTCACTGCGTACTACATTAGATTGTGTTGCCCCTCTGAAAAGGAAAGTGGTGAATCAGATGAGACGAGCACCATGGTTTAACTCCAATACTCGTGCTCTTAAACAGACGTTACGTAGATTAGAAAGAAAATGGCGTTCCAGTAACCTAGAGGAACTTCATATAGCCTGGAAAGATGGTTTTGTAGCTTATAAAAAAGCTCCACACAAAGCTAGAGTTGCCTATTATTCTTCTCTAATTGAAGAAAATAAGAATAATCATAGATTTCTTTTCAGCACTGTAGCCAGGCTGACACAGAGCCACAGCTCCACTGAATCATCTATTCCTTTAACACTGAGCAGTGATGACTTTATGAACTTTTTTGTGAATAAAATAACATCAATTAGAAAAAAAATTGATCATTTCCTCCCTCATATTGGGACTGACTCATCTTCTAGCACAAGAGCTTTAGAAGCACCAGGTGCACAGTTAGACAATTTCTCCCCTATAGATCTCCCTGAGTTAACATCATTAGTTTCATCATCTAAGCCATCAACCTGTCAGTTAGATCCTATCCCCACCAAACTGTTTAAAGATGTGTTTCCTTTAATTAACAACTCTATATTAACTCAAATTAATCTATCCTTATCTATCATTAACCTTGTCTCTTTCTCTCCCTAGTTTGTGTCTTTCCTTCCTTCCCTCCCTCTCTCTCTCTGTATTCTCATCATGCAGGTTGCAGGATCAAGATCCAGTTTTCGAGGCTACGCTCATCGTCACCATTATTATTATTTTGTAATTAAAAAGTCGATATCAGTAACTGTATAAACTTGTAACCTGATACATTTGTTGTGTATCTTCTGCTGCTGGTCTCCCTCTCTCTCTTCTGTCTCTCCCTCATCTCCCTCTTGTCCTTACTCTCCCCCCATTTTCTGTCCCCCACCTCTCCACTGTCCCCCATTTTTCCTTTCACCCCAACCGGTCGAGGCAGATGACCGCACATCTCTGAGCCTGGTTCTGTCAGAGATTTCTTCAAGAGGGAGTTTTTTCTCTCCACTGATGCCTAGTGCTTGCTCATTGTGTGAACTGTTGGGGTTCTCTGCTCTCTAAAATTGAAATTGAAATTGAAATGGAGATTATTCGTACAGTAAAAGTTTACACAATTAAATGGCGCTCACATTAACTAAGAAGACAGAGCCCATCCTGTCTGGAGAGTTGGAAGTTACCTTCGGCATTAATAACAGATGTCGTCCCGTTAGCTCCGCTGCTACATGACTCGCCGCTAAGTAGCAGTGTATCAAACACACAACAGTCATGCAAATGAATTGCATGCTGTGTGGCCAAATGTTTCTGCATTTTGGATGAAATGGAAATAGTGTTTTCAAGTGACTTCCTGTTTGGTGTCAACATAATATTTCCTCAGCTAAAACAAGTAAAACTAGTGAAATGAGTAACAAAGTAAGCAGAATGATGAAGATAAATGTGAATGTCATTATTTTTCTGTCTCATTTTAACATCATAATGAAATGTTTCAACAACAATGTCTGTTTCTCCGTGTCGTTTCCTCTTTTCTCCGTGAAAAAGTCTGGGATTAACAAAAGATTGTTCTTCTCTGTGGTTCTGGTTCTGGTTCTGAAGAATTTCCTGCCCGTGGATCTTTGCGGTGTTAAAACCACTTGTTAAACATAAGCAGAACCTTCAGTGTGGTGTTTTTCTCTCTCGTCAGCTGTTTTGTTTGTGCTGGAAAAGCGTTGTTAAATCGTTAAATCTGCGCCGCTCGTCGTCCCCGGGGTTTTTTTTACAGGGGCGTAGGAAAAGTGGAGGGCATGAATTTAACGACACATTCCATAAAATAAGCACAGTAAATACGTTAAGTGTGCAATCATCCTGTCATCTCGTCCTTTGTTATGCCTTAATAAAAGAAAGTGGTGGTTATTTCTATTTTTACTATTATTATTATTATTATTATTATTATTATTATTATTATTATTACATTGTTCATCTTGCTGTAGTTGACATGTCAGACCTGTGGGCGGCGCTGTGACCTCCGAGCAAAAAATTGCGAATTTAAAGTCAAAGGGTGGAAAATTCCTGGTAAATTTACATAAACTCTCCATGGGATTGGGAACTTGAGTTCTGGAATTTTGGAAAAATTCCAACTTGGAAACTTTCCATGGGGGTTTATTGGGAATTTTTGCAGCCTTAATGGTGATGAAGATAAGTGAGGAGTGAGATTATGTTTGTGATATGTTTTGACATTTTTCCAACTCTTTTAAAAATAGCGTTTTGAAGAATTACAAATTGGAAACATTCCACGAGAATTATGGAATTTTTGCACTCTTGGACCTTTTGGGATGATGATTCCAAAAATAACTTTTTTGTTTGGGGATTTCGGAAATATCCCAATTTGGAAACTTTCCAAGGGAATTATGGGAATTCATTGGATTAATTGGGAATTTTCGCAACCCTAACAACAACAATGAAGATGGTGGGGCGTGTGTGGTGAAAGGTCATGACCCTCAGAGGTGAAATAACTCTTTTTACGATCTTTTTTAAACAAAACAACTTCTAATTTTCTTATGATTGAACTCTTTTTAAAGCACTTTACGTTTTTATCCTCTGCACTTTACATTATTTTAATAATTTTACAGTCAATTATAGTTTTATGCTCAGTGTTAGTCTCACTTTTATTAAATTGTTCTGCACTAAATCTTATTTAGTTTTTATGCGTTGAGCTCATCGAGTGAAATGTGCTGTAGACGCTGTAGTGTGTGTGTGTGTGTGTGTGTGTGCGTGTGTGCAGCAGGACTGCACAGATTCATGGATGATCTCTGTGTAGTAGATTGATTAGTTTGGTCTGAATGACATGGATCAGTAAAGTCTGATTAAACAAAGTCATTGAAGTCATTAAAGTGTCACCTCGTTACTTATAATACAGTACTTGTGCCATCTATCTATCTCTCTATGTAATGTCACTATTTGTGTATGTGTGTGTGTGTGTGTGAAGTATGTATACCTCTGTGTGTGTACCTATCTCTATGTGTATACATAATGTAGTGTGTGTGTGTGTGTGTGTGTATATGTAATACTCTGTGTATATGTGTGTGTGTGTGTGTCTCTATGTATATGTGTCGTGTGTCTGTGTGTGTGTAATATGTCACTGTGTGTGTCTGTGTGTGTGTGTGTGTGTGTCTCTGTGTATTTACCTGTCTCTGTATTTGTATGTGTGTGTGTGTGTGTGTGTGTGTATGTGTCTGTGTATGTGTGTGTATGTCTCTGTGTGGCCAATATGGCATGTATCTCTGTGTGTGTACCTGTCTCTGTATTTGTGTGTATGTGTGTATGTATATGTCTCTATGTATGTGTGTGTGTGTCTCTGTATTTATGTATGTCACACTATGTATATGTATGTGTATGTGTGTGTGTGTGTGTATGTCTCTGTGTGTACCTATCTCTGTGTGTGTGTGTGTGTATATGTGTGTGTGTCTCATGTGTAAGTATGTGTCTCTGTGTGTAATGCGCCTGTCTCTGTATTTGTGTGTGTGTGTGTGTATCACTGTATCTCTATTATTGTGTAAGTGTGTGTAATATCTCTGTAGTAGTAGTACCTGTCTGTGTTTGTATTTGTGTGTGTGTGTGTGTGTGTGTGTGTGTCTCACTGTGTGTGTGTCACTGTGTGTGTGTGTGTCTCTTTCAGTCATAGTTTTAGCATGTCAATATTTACACCTCCTGTGTTTTGGGGGGCGGGGCTTTGACAAAATGGCTGACAGGAAGTGGTGAGATGTAAAAGTGTAGCCTGCTGTTGCAGGTTTATGTTTGTATTTCTATAACAGAGCAGCGCCCCCTGTCTGCACACAGACGACACTGTTGTATGATAAAGTTTAATAACAGCTGTGATCTGTGTTTGTTTTTCCACAGGAGGCGAGTTTAACACCGGAACACTGAACAGGTAAATGCAACATTCATTCATTTATTCATTCATATTTTGTGTTTATTGTGAAATAAATTCATCTATTTTCTTTCTATGATTCTGTTTTTGCGTTTACTTTAAATTTAAGACTTTTAATGTGAAAACATTGTAATAACATTTATCTCTTCAGTCCTTATATCTTGGACCGAATAAACATTTTTATTAACTTTCTCATGTATTTCACTGATATCGCTGAAAATCCCGTGTTTATCAGGTTAAAATTCAGCCTTGATTTATTGATCTTATGATAAATATTCTGTCGCGTTTATTCGTCAAATCAATTTTGTGAAATAAATGATGTGAAAAAGCTCAAATATGATCATTAACAAGCTGCAGCTCAGACTGGAGCATGAATCATGATGTATATTTATAAATGTATATTTGCTGAATCATGTATGAGCTCACGCAGAATAAATCCATGAGCAATGAGACGCAGTGAAGACGAGCGCTGAAGCATTCTCATGGACAGGGAGGACGAAACAAAGAGGACACTTGTGTGTGTGTGTGTGTGTGTGTGTGTCTCTGCGTATTATTTCCCAGCATTCACCTGGCTACAGCAGGAGATGAAAGAATCAGTGTGTATTGAACACGCTTGAATGAAGCGCTGATGAAAACTCCTGCTGATGAACAGCTTTTTCATCACACGCTCACTCACACAGACACAGACAGACACACAGACAGACAGACAGGGAGAGACACACAGACAGAGACAGACAGACACGACAGACAGGAGAAGACACACACACAGACAGACACAGAGACAGACGGGCAAGAGACGAACAGACAGACAGGGAGAGACACAGACGGGCCGGAGAGACACACAGACAGACGAACCGCGAGGAGAGACACACACAGACAGACACAGAGAGAGACGAACAGACAGACAGACAGACAGACAGGGAGAGACACACAGACAGACGAACGAGAGACACAGGCCAGACAGGGAGGGAACTGGTGGAGCACGGAGAGACAGACAGACAGACACGAGACAGACAGACGGGCACAGAGAGACACACACACAGACAGACACAGAGACAGAGAGACAGACAGACAGGGCCACACACACAGACAGACGAGGAGACACACAGACAGACAGGCACAGAGAGACACACGAACAGACGAACACAGAGAGAGACAGACAGACAGAGAGACAGACAGACCCGGGCACGGAGACACACACACAGACAGACGCGAGGAGAGATGCACAGACAGACAGACACAGAGAGACAGACGAACGCGGAGACACACACAGACAGACGGGAGAGACACAGACAGACGGAGCACAGAGAGACAGACAGACGGGCGAGGAGGAGCACACGGGCAGACAGACAGACGGAGCACAGAGAGACAGACAGACGAACGCGGAGACACACGGGAACCGAACGCGGAGGAACACACGGGCAACGGGAGAACGCACGGAGCAGACAGACACAGAGAAGACAGACAAAGACGAACCCGCGAAAGGAGAGACACACGAACAGACAGACACAGAGACACGGACAGACGAACCGCGGAGACACAGACGAACCCAGACACGGAGAGACACAGACAGACAGACACACGGAGAGACACACAGACAGACAGACACAGACAGACACACACACACAGACAGACACACACACACAGATCGCTTCTAAAATCAGTTGTTTCTCTTGCTGCTCGTGTGCTTCCTCTGTTTAGCTTTTTTCAGCTCAGTTCACAGAGTTCAGTCAGCACTGATCTGTTTGAGCACCTCGTATAACTGTAACTGTCCCTTTAAGACTAATTAGTGACCTGTGTGTGTGTGTGAGTGAGTCAGCAGGTTTAGTTAATGTAGATTCAGTGGCGACCCAGAGTTAAACACAGTCTCCTCCGTCTTTGTCCTCCCGTGGACATTAGAGACGTCAGCTTTTATTTATGAGACGCACTTTACTTTAAATGTGGTGTCATTTGTTTTTTATGAGGATTAATGAGCAGATTATGAGTGTTTTATTGTCGCCTGCTCTGATAAATAATGTGTATGTATGTGTCGAGTCTGTGTCCTGCACTTATTCTGAAATAATCAGATTATTCCACTGAATGTACTCAGATTACGTCAGTCAGTGCAGTTGTTCACTATGTTCTTTGAACGTCTAAAGTTAACTCCGCCCAATGCCTGATTTTGATAAATGCCAAGAAGTTAGTGGAGAGCTGGGGCAGGGGGCGTGGCCTGGTCGTGAAATTTGCATCAGAACTGGTGTTTAAAAATGAGAGGGGGAGGAGTCTGGGACACAGATGGGAAAATTCTGCGAATTTGTTTGGGGACCCAAGAATTATCTACTGTGACCCAACTGTGGGTCCTGACCCAGAGTTTGGGAACTCTAGGTCTCTGCTTTTTTCTTTTTTTTGGCGCACGAGAGAAACATCTGTTTGTGCTCATGTGGACGTCTGATGTCCTCAGGGACGGAGACAGAGCAGGGAGGACAGAGACAGAGCAGTGGAGATTTACACCAACATCTCCCATAGATCAAATGTTAAATTGCGTGAAGACGTTCCCTGGACGTCCAATCAGGTGGACGTCCAGAGGGGACAGAGGCTGCGCTGTGACCTGGTGTAGATTTCTCTGGCGTCGCTACGACCACGCTGGTGACTTCACAGAGTAAACATCTTCCAGTCCGTTCACCACGCCTCATATGTTCCCTTAACGTATACGGTTGCCATGGCAACCACATAAAGACGATTACTTTGTTAGATTTTGTCAAGTTCTAAGGTCCACCTAACGTCACCTGACATGCCATCATGTTCTACATGTTCTTCATGTTCATGTTCTCACATGTTCTTCATGTTCTCACATGTTCTTCATGTTCTCACATGTTCTTCATGTTCTCACATGTTCTTCATGTTCCTAATGTTCTCACATGTTCTTCATATTCTCACATGCTCCTCATGTTCTCACATGTTCTTCATGTTGTTCTTGCTTATGTTCTCACATGTTCATGTTCCTCATGTTCTCACATGTTGTTCATGTTCTCACATGTTGTTCATGTTCTCACATGTTGGAGGGAGAAAAGTGCGGGAACATGAGATGGAAAGACTCACACACACACACAGTAATTTTGGTGTTATTTTTCCGTTCACCCTTTTCTCTTCTCTTCTTCTCGTCTGTGAACACCTTTAGTTTCCACTTCAGCTGGTGACTTCACAGAGTAAAAATCTTCCAGTCCGTTCACCACGCCTCATATGTTCCCTTAACGTATACGGTTGCCATGGCAACCACATAAAGACGATTACTTTGTTAGATTTTGTCAAGTTCTAAGGTCCACCTAACGTCACCTGACATGCCATCATGTTCTCACATGTTCTTCATGTTCATGTTCTCACATGTTCTTCATGTTCTCACATGTTCTTCATGTTCTCACATGTTCTTCATGTTCTCACATGTTCTTCATGTTCCTAATGTTCTCACATGTTCTTCATATTCTCACATGCTCCTCATGTTCTCACATGTTCTTCATGTTGTTCTTGCTTATGTTCTCACATGTTCATGTTCCTCATGTTCTCACATGTTGTTCATGTTCTCACATGTTGTTCATGTTCTCACATGTTGGAGGGAGAAAAGTGCGGGAACATGAGATGGAAAGACTCACACACACACACAGTAATTTTGGTGTTATTTTTCCGTTCACCCTTTTCTCTTCTTCTCGTCTGTGAACACCTTTAGTTTACACTTCAGTCTGATCACATGACTCACTCTCTTCTTCTCCTGGTTTTTTCATCCTCTCTTTACATCCGATCAACTCTGAACATGAGATCAGTCACACGGAACATGAGGAAAGAAAGATGACAGAGGAGAGGAAAGGAAGGACATAGAGAATGAAAAGGAAAGAAAAAGATGGAGAGAGAAGGAAAGAAAGAGAGAACGGGACTTAAGTAAAGAAAGATAAAGAGGGAGAGACAGAAAAAATTCAAATAGAGAATGAAAAGGAAGGAAAGAAAGAAAGGAAAAGTTGAAGGGAGGAAAGAAGGATAAGGAGAAAGATAGATAATTAGGGAAGAAGTGGAAGAGAGAGGTGTGTGTGTTGTTTTTGGGAAATGGGTCAAGAGGAAGTTGTGTTTGTGTTTTACAGCTGAGACTGTGTGTGTGTGTGTGTGTGTGTGTGTGTGTGTGTGTGTGTGGTGTGTGTGTGTGTGTGTGTGTGTGTGTGTGTGTGTGTTGACTGTGCATAACTTAATTCCACAGAGAAACCAAAGCAACAGCATGTTTCCTGTTCTAGTACTTCAAATCCTACACAAATGAGCCTCCTACACACACACACACACACACACACACACACACACACACACACACACAAACGAACACAGAAAGAGACACACACAGTCATTGTGTTGCCTGTGTTTAAAAATGACTTGTGCAGAAAGTTAAAACATTTCTTGTTAACATTCATTATGTTAAGAACACACACAGTTCATAATACGTTGATTGTGTCTCTAACTCACCAACATACAGTCCCAGTGATTTACTTCTGAACTGCCACTAGGGGGAGCTGCTGTGTTAAATCAGTGATTGTGTGTGTGTGGTCTCGTCAAACGCAACTCTTTTCAATCGCACAGTTCCAGCTCCGCTCACATTGTTTTCCCTGACTGCATGGCTCCTCCTCAAAGTGGGCGGAGTCATCATAATAACGGCTGCGTGAAACTGTGCGACATGGTTTTTTCTCCGCAGCACCAACATGTGACTTGTAAAGCAGTTGTTTTGGGTGAAAGTGAATCATCAGAATCATTAGTGTCATTAGTGTCATTAGTGTCATTAGTGTGTGTTGTAGGTTGTGTGTCTGGTCCACACAACTTTAACTGGTTTTTTCAAACCTGGTTTTTAGAGGTAAAGGGTTAAGGTCAGGGTGAGGGTTTGAGATTGTTTTATGTCAATGATGTGTCCTCACAAAGACTGCAAAACCAGAGTGTGTGTGTGTGTGTGTGTGTGTGTTCATAAGTGAAAGTGTGTTGTTTGGCGTCTTTGTTTCTGAATCTGACCGCTATTGTTCCACCGTGTCTCTTGGCAGATTACCAGTGTGTGTGTGTGTAGAGGTCTCGCTCTCACACACACACACACACACACACACACAGAGCAGATGAGTTCCTGCTGTGACTCTGCTTCATTAGTTTTAGACTAAAAAAATTGGAGTGAAATCACCATGGTTACTGATGTAAATATATGATCAGACCTAACAAGTTTAAAGTGAAGCTGAACTGTGGATCCGTTTTAAATCAGGAAAAAAGACTCGGAAAAACCTCAAATCTGCAGATTTCTAACTGGGGTTTGGTGTGTTTGTCACGGCAGAGATGGAGGAGGCTTTCACAGTCAGGAGGCTCAGCTCTGATTTGTTCCTGGTTTTTAAAATAACTGGAGTTGCTGTGATGCAGGTTTTCAGCAGCGAGGACATAAATCCCGGCGATAAAAAGCCTCAGAAATGGATCAGGGTTTGTTTGGAGCTTTTGTTCCCTTTGCAAATTTAATCCAGTCCCCGAGGTTATTTAGACTCATTCCCTCATCCTCCCTGCTCAGTCTGCTCGTGTGTTAAAAACAGAAACTCTTGTTTTTTTATTATTTGTTATCACAATCTGATATTTGCCGTACGACGTGTGCGCTCCCCGAAGCCCCGCACCATGAATATTTATTGTCTTCCACTTCCTGGTGATGGAAGGAAACATTGTGTCGAGTGATGCTTCGCCATCTGGATGTTTTAGATGTTGGATGTGAGCTGAGTGAACATATGGGACGCACACGCACGCACACACACACACACGCACACACACACACACACACACACAGAGTTGGTTCTGCTATCTTGAAGCATATGGTTCTTTGAGATAGAGCGAATGAGAGAGACTGGAGAAACACTGAGGGCCTCCACATTGTTAGAAGTGCTGCCAAACAAACCACTTACACACACACACACACACGCACACACACACACACACACACGCACACACACGCACACACACAGTCTCACCTCCTCTGCTGCAGCGTCAGTTTTGTCTCCACCGTTTCGTTGTCATTCGTGTGAAATGAAAATACCTGATTTGCTGATTCAGCAGCATCTCGCTCTCTGTTCATTACTCTCTCTCTCTGTGTCTCTCTCTCCTTCTTCTCCTTCTTTCATCTGTTTCCTTGTCTCATTATGAAGATTAGTCTCCAAATTGATTCTTTTCTTTTATCGGCGTCGCTTGGAAATTCCCTTTATTTCCTGTGAGCGTCGGCGTTCTCGCCGCAGTGAGAGGGAAGAAGCTCTGCTCTCGTATCATCACCAGTTAGTGAGACTGGTGTCATGATGAAGGACATGATGATTTAAAGTGTGTGTCTGTGGTGATTCCACGTGCTGAAGCATTTGTTTCTTTTCTCTTTTAAGATGAAATAAAATAAGATGTCGCTTACAATCGATGACATTCAGACAAGCAGAATACAAGATTAATGAGAAGTGAAAGTTACAGTAAAATAAATTACAATCTGTATAAAATACATACATATGTGTATATATACATGTCTTTGTGTGTGTGTATATATATACATGTGTATATATATGTATAAGCGTTTAAAAAAACAACAAAATAACCCAAAAACAAACATTTGACCTTTCTTTTTTTTAAGATATCCAATGACACAAAGATCGAGTTACAAATCCCAGAATGCACCTGAACTTTTTTTTTTCTTTCTCAGGACAGTGAGTGTTTGATGTCATCAGAGATCAACACGCGGGAAAAACACTAAACAGGTAAGAGATGATTTCAACTTTGACCTTTATTCTGAAATCCTTTCTTTTTCTGTCATTTCTGTTTGTGTCCAGTGTTTTATTCACTAATTATTCAGTTCATACTCTGCTGCTGTTGTTGGGTTCAAACCAACGCCTGTGGCTGTTTATTTAGTGTGTGTGTGTGTGTGTTTAATTGGCTGATATATGAGGAGAGTGTGTGTTTGAGGAGCTGCAGCAGAAACTCTTCCACATCTTTTCTTTAAAAATGGCCTGCAGCCTCTAATTAACCCCCTCACACACACACACTCACACACACACACACACTCTCACACACCTGTCTCCTCCCTTGTTTTCCTGTCTTGAAAACGTCCTCGATGACTTTGTTGTACTTTTATTTGTTGAAGACACAAACATTATCATATTCATTTAAAATCAAATCAAAGTTTTAAACTCAGACATAAAAACAATCCATTTACATTTGTGTGTGTGTGTGGTTTAGGTCAAAGGTCAGGCCTAAACATTTAGATTAAGAAGACTAGGCTACAATGTTCTTGTCTGTGTTTCCTCTTCAGGACGTTTTCTGTCAAACACTGACCTTGTCAGGACCATTAGTCCTCATGGAGACCAAAACCTGGTCCTAATGAAGCAGAAGCGCATTTCTGAGGGACTGCTTAAAGTTTAGATCTAAGTTTCGAATTGTTTTGATAAGACTTTGTTTTAGTCAACAGTCAAACCTGTGTGTGTGTGTGTGTGCGCGTGTGTGTGCGCGTGTGTGCGCGTGCGTGTGGTCATCCATCACTGTTCTCACTTTCATTTCCCTCTGTCGTATTTTCTTGTTCCATAAACAACGTAATTTTCTCAGCATCCGTGGAAACTTGTAGCTTGTCATTCACTCCTGTGTGTGTGTGTGTGTGTGTGTGTGTGTCACGTACACACACACACACACACAGCTGATGTGTCTTGTTCAGTTTAGTTTTATTCCTTTTTTTCCATCTCAGACTGGACTTTGGTTGTTCGAGCTGATATTTTAATCTGTGTGATCTCTTGACTTGAGACTAGTTTTAAGAACCACAATGTTGACTTGGTGTTGTCCTTTGAGACTTGGAACTTGAGGCCTGATGTGACTGAATCACACATGATTTTAGACTTGGACTTGACTTGAGACGGGTTTTAGGAACTTACGCCACAACGTTGCCTTGTCCCAGCTGACTTGGTCTTGTCTGGACTAACTTATTACGTCCTTTGATGAGACTTAAGACTTGATTTGAACTTTGTTGTTGCTAAGTCTGGAAGCCTGATGTGGTCACCTGATTCGAGACTAGTTTTAAGGACTTGAGACAGATCAGGTCTTGTCCCGGTTATATCAGACTTGTCTGGACTAACTTGAGACTTGACGTGGGTCTTGAGTAAAAACTGTAAAAAAAATCCACAAACAAAACAAAATGAACTTTGAGAATTTAAAACAAGGAAAGCGTTTCCCATCAGCCCCTGCTGTGGCGTCTGTCCTCAGGCGGTCTTGCAGCAGATGGTTCCAGCAGGGGGCGTGTGAGCCCAGATGAGTCCTGGTCTCTGGCTGCGGAGCCTCAGGCTTACACGATACATTTTTTTTTTATGGCGGGAAACGCAACGTTATTCCTTCAAAATAAAAGCGTCTAGGGTGCAGCTGCAGCAGATGACAGTGTTGATAAATCCCAGTTTCATCCAGATGTTTTCTAACATATTATATTATTAAAGAGTGTTTAGCGGCGACTTCTCCTCCTGCAGCCAGATCTTTATTCTTCTCACGTTTGATGACTGAAATAAATCCTGAGGCGGGCGGAGCAAAAAAAAGTCTCATAAGTATTTAAGAAGTGTATAAAATAAAACTCTGCAGACGCTACATTGTTGTTCAAATATTGACCATCAGAGGGAAATATGAGCAACGTCTGTCCACAAAATATCAATGCTGACCTTCACGGAGACGTCTGTGTGTGTGTGTGTGTGTGTGTGTGTGTCTGTGTGTGTGTGTGTGTGTGTCTGTGTGTGTGTGTGTGTGTGTGTCTGTGTGTGTGTGTGTGTGTGTGTGTGTGTGTGTGTGTGTGTGTGTGTGTGTGTGTGTGTGTGTGTGTGTGTGTCTGTGTGTGTGTGTGGTGTGTGTGTGTGTGTGTGTGTGTGTGTGTGTGTGTGTGTGTGTGTGTGTGTGTGTGTGTGTGTGTGTGTGTGTGTGTGTGTGTGTCTGTGTGTGTGTGTGTGTGTGTGTGTGTCTGTCTGTGTGTGTGGTGTGTGTGTGTGTGTGTGTGTGTGTGTGTCTGTGTGTGTGTGTGTGTCTGTCTGTGTGTGTGTGTGTGTGTGTGTGTGTGTGTGTGTGTGTGTGTGTGTGTGTGTGTGTGTGTGTGTCTGTGTGTGTGTGTGTGTGTGTGTCTGTCTGTGTGTGTGTGTGTGTGTCTGTGTGTGTGTGTGTGTGTGTGTGTGTGTGTGTGTGTGTGTGTGTGTGTGTCTCTGTGTGTGTGTGTGTGTCTGTGTGTGTGTGTGTGTGTGTGTGTGTGTGTGTGTGTGTGTGTGTGTGTCTGTGTGCGCACAGGAACTTATGACTGTCAGAGAACTTTCATCAAGTTGTCGCTTTTTCACTTTTCTATTAATCTCACAGTGTCTGCAGCTGTGTGTGTGCGCGCGTGCGTGCGTGCGTGCGTGCGTGCGTGTGTGTGTTGTGTTGTGTTTGGGTTTAGTCCCAGACTTGTGTCACAGCATGAAATTCGAGGTGTGTGGATTTTGACTGGACGCCATTTTTGTCCATTTTTGTCTCAACACACACACACACACACGCACTCATTTATTTATTTAATCCTAACCACAATCCAAATCTTAGTCCTAAACTTGAACCAGTTGCTCAGAAATGAGTTTAGGAGGTTCTGCCTCATTAGGACCAGGTTTTTGTTTCCATGAGGAGTCTACTGGTCCTGACAAAGTCAGTGTTTATTTAGGTCCTGAGGAGGTACACACACACACACACACACACACACACATTCACAGAGTCACAGATGGCAGACGTCTCCTCAGATTTGCCAAATCTCAGTGTGTGTCCATCGCCCTCATTATTTTCTCTTAATCAAGTCATTAATTTCAGAATAATGATGAATAGATGATGCAGGAGTGAGATGACGAGACCTGGAAAGAATGAATGTTGAGAAGAAGAAAAAGAAGAAAAGCTACAGAAAGAATGAGAAGGAAGGAAAGAATAAAAACACACACTGTACAAAAACAAAGGAAGAGCGGAGAGGAAAGGAAGTATAGAAGGAATGAAGGAGACTCGGAGTTGATGAGTCGCAGCAAACTTGTTATTATCTGCCAACTGTGTGTGTGTGTGTGTGTGTGTGTGTGTGTGTGGTTTTCTCACACACACACACACACACTGTCTCCAGTTCTTTCTTTCTTTCAGAAAAAGAAAATGTGTTTATTTTTCTGAACGTTCATAAACTCGTGTTTTTTGTTAGCGTTTAAAGTTGAACTTGTTTTAAATGTCTTGGATTAAATGAGCTTTTTTCTTCAGGAATTGTCTGTAAAACAACGTTTGTTTTCCTCCGTGTTTGCTGAGCTAGCGTACGCTTAGAAATACGCTTCAATAAAGAAAACTGAAGGAACTGTTGACCTTTGACCCATAGCTGTCAGTTAGCTACATTTTTATTTAGCATTTACATTTAGCTAACTAACTAACCTTTTGCTAACTTTTTTATATCTTTGGCTAACATTTAGCTCTACTTTAGCTAACTTTTGGCTATCTTTGGCTAACATTTAGCTCTACTTTAGCTAACTTTTGGCTATCTTTTCTCCTATTTGCAGCTATGTTATCCATCTTGTGGCTAAGCGTTAGCCACTATTGTGGATGTTTGAGGGTTAAATCAGACACGGACGACGTTTACACTGCTATGTTTTCATGTAGTGTCGTGAAACACGCCTGGAAACATGTGTCACATGATCTGTGAAACTGTTTTAAATGTAACACAGAGTTGAAGCGCAGACTTTCTGTGTTGACATGTGACTGATGTGTGAACACGTCGTCCAGCACTGTTGTTTTTCCTCCACTCTTTCTTTTGTTATTTTAATGATACGAGAAGCTGAATCAGGAAAAACTGCAGCTTCATATTTTTTATTATTACGCATGAACTTTGAAAAACTGCAGGGCAGAAGAAGAGGAGAGCGTTCATCTCCTCCTCCACCTCTGATGACTTTAACAGCTTCTCTGCAGACTGTTGCTCTATTATTCTCTGCATTTTTACTGTGTGTGTGTGTGTGTGTGTGTGTGTGCGCGCGCACGTGCGTGCACGTGTGTGTGCGCGCGCACGTGCGTGCACGTGTGTGTGCGCGCTCCATAGCAACAGGTCCAGTTCTAATGTCTTCCACATATGGTAGAAATCTCTGCAGTTTCTCTGACTTGTCTCGTACTATTCAAAGATCTGGGTCTGTGTGTGTGTGTGCGTGTGTGTCTGTGTGTGTGTCTGCGTGTGTGTGTGTGTGTGAACAGTCTTGTGTGTAGTTTTGTGTAAATATAACGAGCAACATGTTTTTCTCTTTATGAATTAGTTTTATTTTTACGTTTACTTTTCTTTGCTGATTTGATAGCGATGCTAATGTTCTCTTCAGGCTAACTTTGTTGCAGATGTTAGCATTTAGCTCCCACCTCATGAACATGTTTGGTGTTTTTTTTGTCTTATATAAACATTTAGCTATCGCTTTAGCCCTTCTTTACCTAACTTCTAATACATAGCTTTCTGTTTGCTAACCATTAGCTAAATTTTTGTAAACTTTAAACTCTCTTTTGGCTAAATTTAGCTCTCCTTTGCTAAACTTTAACTATCCTTTGACACACAGCTTTGTGTTCTGTGGCTAACCTTGGGCTATCTCTTGTCCAAATTTTCACACATAACCTTCTGTTAACCCACTTTTAGCTGTTTGTTAGCTAACCTTAAGCTATCTGTTGACTACATCTCAGCTGTTTTTGTTATCTTTGGCTATGTTTTGGCTAACTTTATGCTGCTTTTTTAGCCATCTTTTGGCTAACATTAGCTGGGTTATTTGGCAGTTTTTTGCTACATGCTACATCTGTACTCACTGATTTCTAGTTATATAGAAATAAAGAGGCAGTTTTGGTCGTGATCTCCAGGATAAACCTGTAAAACTTCTATTGTCACACGTTCGTCAGACAAATGTGGTCTGAATCTACATTGTTGTGTTGTTGTGTTATTAATGTCACAGATTAAGTCCATGTTGACACCTGACACTGACGTTTCCCTGGAGTTTACAGTGTGTGACGTAGCAGCGCGTTCACACTCGACAGGTCAGAATGAACGCATGAACACACTCTGAATAAACAGACAAACATCTCTGTTGTGTGTGTGTGTTGTGCGACTCGTTTGTCGCCCCGTGACAAACCGGCGCTTTGTTCTTCGTCGTGAAGCGTAAACGCCGCCAGTGTGAGCGCTCTTTTATTTTCAACCTCACCAGTGTTCACATTCCTCCAGAAGCATCTGGGAGGATTTAATGGCTGAACAAAATTATTCTCTGCAGATTATCTTCCCCTGGAGCTCCATTTCTGTGTGTGTGTATGTGTGTGTGTGTGTGTGTGTGTGTGTGTGTGTGTGTATTCAAACAGTTGTGTGTGTGGAGGAAGGATCACGTCAGATAATGAAAGTACTCTGTAAAGCTCTTCTTTCTTTCTCCTCCTCCGTGTCTCTTTCTTTTAGGCCGGATGATTTCGATGTCGTGAATCATTGACTGTCACGATTTTAACTTCAGCTGAGACTCACGGTTCATGGTGGTGTTATTGTCGTAGTGAATCAGCTGTAAGCTGTCCTCCTCTGCCCTCCTGTCGTCCTCCTCTGTCATCCTCTGCTCTTCTGTTGTCCTCTGTCCTCCTCTGTCGTCCTCTGTCCTCCTGTCGTCCTCCTTTCTAAAAGTCTTTGGCGTCTTAAACGTGTTGGACACAGTGAGGCTGTAAAATCCCGTTTATCGTCCTTTAGTTGTTCTTCTGCTTCTTTAAACGTCCTCTGAGCTGCAGCTGTAACATCGTCTACCTGGACTTTTCTACTTCCTGTGGAAAAAGACTTTCATGTCTTCAGATCCTGAAACCTGCTGATGTTTGTCTCTGTGTCTCTGTGTCTCTGACTAACGTTTAGCTTTCTTTTGGCTAACTTGCTGCTGGTTTTTTTAGCTAGTTTTGGCTAACATTTAACTATCAGTGACCATCTTAGCTTTTGTTTGGCCTTGTTTAGCTAGCTCTGGCTGACTGTAGCTCTGCTTTGGTTAACTTTCTACTATTTTTGACACATAGCTTTCTGTTAGCTCACGTTAAGCTTAATTTTTGTAAATTCTGACTAACCTTTTTACTAATTTAAAGCTACTGTTAAGCTATCTTTTGGCTAACGTTAAGTTTGTGTTTTGCTATTTGTGGCTACCTTTTAACCACTGAGGGTCTCAGCTATTGTTTAAGTTTTGTTTATTGTTTTGTGTTTTTTTTTTAGCTATCTCTGCTAACTTTAGCTCGACGTTGGTTAACTTTTAACCATCTTTTGACTCAAGGCTTTTAGTTATATTTTTGTAAACTCTAAGCTTTCTTCTGACTTAGCTGTTTTGACTTTTAGCACAGTTTTTCTGTTAATAGAAATACTAATAATAGAAATAGAAACGCTTCTTTTGCGACATCGCGTCACACAAATTCTCGTAGAATAACTTTGTCGAGTAACATGTGAAATGTGAGCAGAACAACTGGATTTAAATTATATTTACAAACAAGAATTTCATCTTAAAGTTTCTTGTTTTTGTAAAAAACTTCAGCTTCTGTTTTTGTATCTAAACCAAATCTGTGATTGAATTCATTCAAGTGTAAAAACAACAAAACAAACACAGGAATTCCTTTGTTTGAAATGTTTGTATTTCTTGTGTTTATCTTAAAAAAAACAGAGAAAATTCACTCTGTGTGAGAGTGTCGTGTTGTTGTCGTCGTTGTTGTCGACGTGTGCGCGACCGTGGAGAGAAAAACACTCAGCAACAGAATCAGGAGAAAATGTGATGTAGACTTTGAGTCGCTTTGCTGCTTTTAAATTGCTCCGTGATTGGACGAGAAGATCCGCCTCTTATTATCAGGAAGAGACCACTGTGTGTGTGTGTGTGTGTCCTCAGATCACAGCAGGACACACACACACACACACCGTGGTGTGTTCAAAGACTCCAGAACCTCAGAGAGACGACGATGAAGAGTCTTTGTTCATGAAACAGCTTGTTCATTAATCTGACTCTCGTTACATAAAAATAACAACAACACGCAGATTATTCAAGAGTTTTTACTTTGGACTGAAAATCAAACACAAACACAGCTGATGTCAAAGAGACGAAGCAGCAGCATCGTCATCATCATCAATTTAAAGACTTATTGAACATTCTCTTGGTCCGTGTTTGCTTTGTTGTTTTGAGGCAGAAAAATCAACGTAACATGAAAATGAGATTAAATGAATCTGGTGGTTAACTGTGTCAAACGCTGCAGAAAGGTCCAAGAGGATGAGCACAGAGAGAGAGGCAGCCCTGACTCAGTGACCTGCTTTAAAACCACACTGAAGAGGATCAAGAAGGTTGTTTCAGTGAAGGTAGCAGGAGAGTTGATTAAAGGTGGCACCCTCCAGAGTTTTGGAGAGAAAAGGTCAGTCATAGATTCTCGTAAACCACTCACTCTCCCACACCAAAATCAGTGATTTTAACATCACACACACAGGAGTTGTTGATCCACTGCTGCCTCCATCACTCAGTTCACATGTGTCGTCTTTAAAAATCCTACATTTGGATCAAGCTCAGTGACACAAAGTGACCACACGAGGCAGCAGCAGACCAGCAGCTCCTGTGTCCATGTGAGCTTAAATCACTGATATTCTCTATGGCTTTGGTGTGTGAGAGTCACTGAATCTTGAATTAAGAGGTTCAAATCAGTGAGTTCATCATTATTTATTCTTTTGCACTAAATAAATAAATGATTGTTAGCTGGAAAACATCTTCTGTTTACTGAATTTATGTCACATTTTCTGGAGTTTAAATATCAGCATTCAGCAGTGACTTTTTATTCCCTCTCTCTCTGTCCTTCTCTCTCTCTGTCCCTCCCTCTCTCTCTGTCCCTCCCTCTCTCTCTCTCCCTCTCTCTCTGTCCCTCTCTCTCTCTCTCTGTCCCTCTCTCTCTCTCTCTCTCCCTCTCTCTCTCTGTCCCTCTCTCTGTCCCTCTCTCTCTGTCCCTCTCTCTCTCTCTCTCCCTCTCTCCCCTCTCTCTCTGTCCTCTCTCTGTCTCTCTCTCTCTGTCCCTCCCTCTCTCTCCCTCTCTCTCTCTCTGTCTCTCTCTCTCTGTCCCTCTCTCTGTCTCTCTCTCCTCTCTCTGTCCCTCCCTCTCTCTCTGTCCCTCTCCTCTCTCTCTCTCTCTCTCTCTCTCTCTCTCTCTCTCTCTGTCCCTCTCTCTCTCTCTCTCTCTCTCTCTGTCCCTCTCTCTCTCTCTCTGTCCCTCTCTCTCTCTCTGTCTCTCTCTCTCTCTCTCTGTCCCTCTCTCTCTCTCTCTCTCTGTCCTCTCTCTCTCTCTCTCTCTCTCTCTCTCTGTCCCTCTCTCCTCTCTCTCTCTCCTCTCTCTCTCTCTCTCCCCTCTGGACAGACTCAGGATCAGGAGGATTACAAGGGTTTTGTGTTTCGTTGCAGAGAAAGATGAGGAGGAAGAGGAGAGATAAAGAGGGCAGTTGAAAAGAGAGGGTGGGATGAAGGGGAGAGGGGAGGATTGTTGTTCAGGTTCAGCTCTCTGGAGTTTTTTCTACTTTTATCTTCTTCACTCGTTCTTTCACCCATGACATTTGTACCCATAATGCTCTTGGCTCAGTTGGTTTTTTACACACACACACACACACACACACACACACACACACACACACACACACACACACAAACACACACACACAGTCTCAACAAAGTCTCACTACATTTCAAATCTTAGTCCTAAACTTGAACCAGATCCTCAATAAAGATTGAGAATCTTATTTCTTTTTCTGTTTCATGAGGACAAATCACTTCAGTCTTCAATAAATAAAAGGCGTCATTTTGGCAACATTAACAAGTTTAATGTGTCATTTATAAAAATATGAGCATGATAAGAATCTGACAGTCAAGAAAAACCATACAAATAATAACAATCCGACACTAACCATGCGACATCGCTGCCGTCACGAGGACGAGGAGGAGGAGGAGGGAAAAAAGGGAAAAAAGGGTGAGGAAGGACAGACGAGCTGAAATGAAAAGGCCGAGCGAGTGAAAGTTGGACAGGAGGTGAAAAATGGCAGAAAACGGAGAGATGAGGTGACGGAGGAGAAGTAAATGAAATGAGAGAAGGGATGAGGCGATGACACAGTGCTGCTGTACTTTTATTAAAAATCTCACACGCTCCTCTGCCGACGCCGTCATTAGACATTTATTGATTTTTTTTCTTCTTCCTGGAGCTTAAATTATTTTCTTCAGGAAAGCGATTTACGTCAATCACAGTGAAAAAAGATTCAATTAACCGTTCACCTGTGTTTCAACCCTGTGAATGAAAAAGTAAAGACATATTTCAGTGAAATACGACGTCTATAAGCAGCTGGTTTGGTGTGGGAGAGTGAGTGCTTTACACACTTCAGCTTCCTGTTGGGAAAAGGTGAAAATATCACAGAAATACGTCGTTTATTCAAAGTAGATTTCATCAACTGTCCAAAAATGTCACTTTCTCCCAAAGTCACCTTCCTCTTCCTCCCACAGGGGGCGCTCAGGGCACAGTCACCGACCATAGACTGTAATATCTCACATCTGAGTCAACAGGATATTGCAGTTTACACGGAAAATTTCAAAATAAAAGTCCTTCGTAGATGAGTGACATTCATGTAAAGTTTTAACCAATGATGGAGGGGGGAGGGTTAGGAGGAGGAGTAAGAGTAACCTTTTCCTACAACTGCTTCTACTGCCATAATTGGATTTCTGCTCCGTGTGTGTGTGTGTGTGTGTGTGTGTGTGTGTGTGTGTGTGTGTGTGTGTGTGTGTGTGTGTGTGTACCTTCTCAAGACGACAGATCACCAATCCACAGGGCACACACACTCTTCATTCACAGAATCATTCCCAGTTTCACTCTCTGAAGTCTGTAAAGTTGGTGAACGTGTGAATTTAACGACACAGAGGTTTTCTAACTTTCATTTTCTCACACGTTTGTAAAATTCGGCTTTGTTCACCACGTCACCGTCAAACATGTGATTCATCCGCGCAGAGTTTATGAAAAGAAACGCAGTCTTTCAGTTTGAAAAAAATTGAAGAAAAATACAGACATAAGAAAAGTTCCGGTGTCAAATTTAAGACAAAATTCACTCCTAAACTACACTGTAAAAACACAAATGACTAAAAATCAGTCAAATATTCTCACATTTGGTCAAATATAGTTTTGCTGGGCTGTAAAACTTCAAAGTGTGTGAAGAATGAAGGTGTCCTGCAGTCTCGTTGCTATGGCAACTGTAAATGATTAAGGAAGTAAAGACAAGGAGCGTTTCTTCGTCCCTGATGAGATTTGATTTGATTTGTTTATTGATGGTTTTAATTGACAGGAGAGACAAATGTGAACTGATCAAACGCTTACTTTTTATCAGTTTTTATATCAGTATTTATATCAGTTTTTTGATCAGTTTCTATATCAGTTTTGATATCAGTTTCTATATCATTTCTTTATCAGTTTTTTTAATCAGTTTTATATCAGTTTTTTGATCAGTTTCTATATCAGTTTTGAAATCAGTTTGTATATCAATTATTTTCAGTATATATATCAGTTTTTATGAGTTTTTTTATCAGTTTTATATCAGTTTTTTGATCAGTTTCTATATGTTTTTATCAGTTTTTATATCAGTTTCTATATCAGTTTCTATATCAGTTTCTATATCAGTTTTTTATCAGTTTTTTGATCAGTTTCTATATCAGTTTTGATATCAGTTTCTATATCAATTTTTTTTATCAGTTTTTTGATCAGTTTCTATATCAGTTTTGAAATCAGTTTGTATATCAATTATTTTCAGTATATAGTTTTTTATCAGTTTTTATCAGTTTTTTGATCAGTTTCTATATCAGTTTTGATATCAGTTTCTATATCAATTTTTTATCATTTTTTTGATCAGTTTCTATATCAATTTTGATATCAGTTTCTATATCAATTTTTTTGATCAGTTTCTATATCAATTTTTTTTATCAGTTTTTTGATCAGTTTCTGTATGTTTTTATCAGTGTTTTGATCAGTTTTATATCAGTTTCTATATCAGTTTTATATCAGTTTCTATATCAATTTTTTTTATCAGTTTTTTGATCAGTTTCTATATCAGTTTTGATATCAATTTTATCAGTTTTTAATCAGTTTTGATATCAGTTTTGATCAGTTTCTATATTAGTTTTGATATCAGTTTTTTTATCAGTTTTTATATCAGTTTCTATATCAGTTTTTATCAGTTTTTGATCAGTTTCTATATCAGTTTTGATATCAGTTTCTATATAAAATATTTTTATATCAGTTTGTATATCAGTTTGTATATCAATTATTTTCAGTTTATATATCAGTTTTTATGAGTTTTTTGATCAGTTTTTATATCCGTTTTTGATCAGTTTCTATATGTTTTTATCAGTTTTTTGATCAGTTTCTATATCACTTTTGATATCAGTTTCTATATCAATTTTTTTATCAGTTTTTTAATCAGTTTTTTGATCAGTTTCTTTATCAGTTTATGTATAATTTTTTTATCAGTTTCTATAGCAGTTTTTTTGATCAGTTTCTATATCAGTTTCTATATCAGTTTTAATATCAGTTTCTATATCAGTTTTGGTATCAGTTTCTATATCAATTTTTTATCAGGTTTTTGATCAGTTTCTATATCAGTTTTTGATCAGTTTCTATATCGGTTTTGATATCAGTTTCTATATAAAACATTTTTATATCAGTTTTTTATCAGTTTTTGTTTATCAGTTTTTATATAAAACATTTTTATATCAGTTTTTTTATCAGTTTTAATATCAGTTTTGGTATCAGTTTCTATATCAATTTTTTATCAGGTTTTTGATCAGTTTCTATATCAGTTTTTATCAGTTTTTGATCAGTTTCTATATCAGTTTTGATATCAGTTTCTATATAAAACATTTTTATATCAGTTTTTTATCAGTTTTTGTTTATCAGTTTTTATATCAGTTTTTATATCAGTTTAAGACAAAGTTTGATGATTTTCCTCGTTCAAATTGTTAAATGAGATTAGTTTTCTTTCATATTTCATCGAGAACAAAAACCTGCAAAAAGTATGAACACACACACACACACACACACACCTTTTCTTTAGGGAAACCACTAAGGCTTTGATATCTACATAAGCACAGGTGTGTTGTTTGTTACAGCTATTGGGGTCAGTGGGAGTTGGTTACAGGAAGTGGAAAATGAAAACAAACACACACACACACACACACCGTGTATAACGCTGGTTTAAAGCCGAGGAAACTGATAGGATTAACAGGTTTCTAATAGTCACACAAACACCTGTACACTGCACTGTAACACACAGAGTGTGTACTCCGTGTGTGTGTGTGTGTGTGTGTGTGTGTGTATGTGTGAGGCCCAGGTCATTATACAGTATAAATCCACATTATTAATATGCAGAACGACTTTAGGAGCTAATACGAGCTAAACACACCATTTTACTGTGTGTGTGTGTGTGTGTGTGTGTGTGTGTGTGTGTGTGTGTGTGTAGCAGAGTCACTCCTGTGTGTAAAGCAGCAACAGCAGTTATTGTGGAATGAGGCAGCTGCAGCAGAGTGATAGAGAGACCTTTAGTTTACATCTCTCTCTCTCTCAGCCCTGAGGATATTTGTGTTTGTGTTTGTGTGTTTGTGTGTGTGTGTGTGTGTGTGTGGTCACTAAAACACACACTCTGGCCTCTTTATTTCACACTTTTTTCCCCTTTTCTACAAAAACGATGATGTATTTTGGAGAGGAGTTATAAACAATTACATTATTTACTGAAAATAACTTGGGCCACACGGTGATGTAGTGGTTAGCACTCTCGCCTTGCAGCGAGAAGACCCGGGTTCGAGCCCCGGTTGGAACAAGGGCCTTTCTGCATGGAGTTTGCATGTTCTCCCCGTGTGTGTGTGGGTTCTCTCCGGGTTCTCCGGCTTCCTCCCACAGTTCAAAAACATGCAATGTGGGGATTAGGTGAATTGGACACTCTAAATTGACCGTAGGAGTGAGTGTGAGAGTGAATGGTTGTTTGTCTCTAGTTGTGTGTGGCCCTGCGATGGACTGGCGAACTGTCCAGGGTGTACCCCGCCTATCGCCCGATGTAGCTGAGATTGGCACAGCACCCCCCGCGACCCTCTGGTGGAGGATAAAGCGGTTAGATGATGACTGACTGACTGACTGACTGAAAATAACTTGTTGTTTTTGTTATTTTTTGAATCTGTCGCCTCATATTTATATTTATCTCAATAAGCTTTTTTCAGGTTTATTCACTAATGAAATCCTGTGATTGACTCGACTGATGTTGTGTTTACATACAAACACTCTGTGTGTGTGTGTGTGTGTGTGTGTGTGGAATGAGACGAGTGAAGATGTTTAGATGAGAGAGTGAAGGTGAGAAGGTGAGACACAGAGAGCAGAGCGACCGCCTCAGAAAATATGAATTAAATATGACGCTGGTGTTTTTCTCGTGGTTGTCGATAAAAAAACATGAAGATGGGAAAAAAAAAACGTACACAGATGACATGTTTTTATTTTCACTCGACATTTTCATTCATCCATCTTTACTTTTCTATAATATTCACTTTAATAACGTTAATAACGGTTACTCCAGCTGCTTAACGCTGCACCAAACCCCAGAGGGAAAATCACTGATGTAAGCTCGCGGGGACACGTTTGCACCGACCCCTCACACACACAGGGGGGCGCTCTGAGTGCAGTACCTCACACGACCACAGTCAAAAACAACAGACTGTCCCTTTAAGTCGCCAAATGTGTAAACTGACACCGTACGTCGACGACGCACGACTATAGCTCAGATTTCACCAAAACAAATGTATAAATATTTAATGAGACAGATTAAAGTAAAATGAGCTCATGTGATTATTTAAAAATCATTAAGAATTCTTCTTATTACGTTGAGATGAATTGAGATCATTAAATTCAAACAGAACAGAAATCAGCTGTAAATTCTGTCGTGTTCCATGAGAATGAAAGTGTGTTAATGAGTGAGAGATGAGTGGATTGTTATTGTTGTCCTGTTTGAATTCATTTAAATCCAGCGTCTCAGTGTGAGAGGGTGAATCGTGAGCAGAGGATATGAAGTGAGGACGGACAGACACAGGAAGTGCCGCGGGCGTTTTTAATATAAAGCTTCTCCTTCATTTCTCCTCTGCAGCAGATAACAGCGGCGGCTTCATATCATTACTGCACTCACTTATCCATACATTATCTCCCAACACCAACATCCCATAATAACTGAGCCTCAAAGTTTGGAGGAAGCAGCTTTTGTCTGTCGCCATCATGGTTCTGTGAAAATGATTTTTCTCTTTATTTTTTTATATATTGAATTCCCCTCAGTTTGTGTCATGTTTACCCGACACGCGCGCGCACACACACGCACACGCGGCCTTTTACTGAAGCTTTTTTTTTTTTAATAATTAATGTAGAAAATAAAATTTTGATTTGTTGTCGCATTAAAAAACTATCCACTCACTCTCACACACCAAAGCCCATAGAGAAAATCAGTGATTTTAGCTGCAGGGACACAGGAGCGGCTGGTCCTCTGCTGCCTCGTGTGGTCACTCTGTGTCACTACAGTATATCCGAATTAAGGATTTTAAAAGCCGAATTGACAAAAAGACACATGTGAACTTAGTGATGGAGGCAGCAGTGGATCAACAACTCCTGTGTGTGTGTGTGTGTGTGTGTGTGTGTGTGTGTGTGTGTGTGTGTGTGTGTGTGTGTGTGTGTATGTGTTGTTAAAATCACTGATCTTCTCTATGGACTTTGGTGTGGGAGAGTGAGTTCACAGACTTCAGTTTCTGTCTCACAGTGAGATGAAGACGTTCAGCTGACGTTGAGTTTCTCGGATCTTAAACGCAGCAACAACATGATCTTCATCTTCTTTTTTTATTTCTGTTTTTCTCTTTAGCTCATAAACCTCATGTTGATACCACACACACGCACACACACACACACACACACACACACAGCCCTCAGGTGTTATATGTACAGGTTGTAAGTTGAAACTCTGGAGGGTTTTTTTTTTACAGCAGCTCAGAAACATGGAAGCTTAAATAAATCATTTTGTGACGAACTCAAGAAAACGGCTCAAACTTTCACTATCAATCCTGTGTGCGTGTGTGTGTGTGTGTGTGTGTGTGCTGCATGTGTGTGTGTGTGCGTGTGTGTGTGTGTGCGTGTGTGTGTGTGCGTGTGCGTGTGTGCGCGCGCACTGGTCTATCCTGGCTCGTTTAGTCGGGCCTGAGCCTCTGCGACTCTTTTACGGCCTCGTCTCTGCTGAAGTTGCAGCTTGAGTCACAAACATTTACACAAACATCAGCAGAGTTTCATTCTGCGCTCTGTAAGTCAACTCTACGACGTGTGTCGTCATGGTTACGAGACGCCGTGTTCTCCTGCATTGCTTCATATTTCTGTCTCTGTCTGTGGACACTGTTCATCCCTTCATTTGTCCACCTGTCTCTACATTCGCGTTCATTCATCCGTACGTTAACTTTATGTCAAATTATTAATTCGTCCATCCTTTGGTTCACTTGTTCATTCTTCTTTTGATTCTTGTGAACATGAAATATCATGAATATCTGCACAGAATGATTTATGACTCACAGATGGACTGTTAGGAGTCAAAGGTCAAAATGGACTCAGAAAACATGATATTTTGAAAGTCAACAGTTTGTTGTAGTTATTGTTGTTTCAGTGATGATGATGATGATGATGGAACAGTCGTGTTTTAACGTCAGACACTGACTCCGCCCCCCTCAACTATGGTCACTTTGAATTCACGTCTGATCAAATCGTCAAAAAAAAGCAGGAATAATCACATTATCCAGGTGTGTTAATCTGACTAAGACTAGCTCCATGTTAGTCTGACTAAGACTGGCTCCATGTTAGTCTGACTAAGACTAGCTCCATGTTAGTGTAAGACTAGCTCCATGTTAGTCTGACTAAGACTGGCTCCATGTTAGTCTGACTAACGTGTTTGTTTACATGACATGAAGAAAAGTGATAATCTGACTTTTAACGTGAATGTAAACACAGTGTGAGTCACTCTGGAAAACAGATTTATCTGTTTAAATCAGATGGGAGTCTCTCTGTCTCTCTCTCTCTCTGTCTGTCTCTGTCTCTCTATGTCTGTCTCTCTCTTTCTCTCTCTGTCTCTCTCTGTCTGTCTCTCTTTCTCTCTCTGTCTCTCTATGCCTGTCTCTCTCTCTCTCTCTCTGTCTTTCTCTCTCTGTCTGTCTCTCTTTCTCTCTCTGTCTCTCTATGTCTGTCTCTCTTTCTCCTTCTGTCTCTCTATGCCTGTCTCTCTCTCTCTCTGTCTCTCTCTCTCTCTGTCTGTCTCTCTTTCTCTCTCTCTGTCTCTATGCCTGTCTCTCTATGTCTCTCTCTCTCTCTCTCTCTTTCTCTCTCTGTCTCTCTATGTCTGTCTCTCTCTCTCTGTCTGTCTCTCTCTTTCTTTAGGTTCTATAATGAGGCTTCTCTTCACTCTAAATCCTTTAATCTGAGCAGGAATGGAGGTTGTATCTCTGTCTGTAGAGAACAATCTCTCCTCCCTCTCTTTTCTCACCCACTCACTCACACACACACACACACACAGAGACACATACACAGAGACACACACGCAGACGCACACACACACACCTTGTCGACGCTGCCTGGTTAATCAGCGCTGTCTTCCCTCTCTGTCTTTAATGTGTGTGTGTGTGTGTGTGTAAAGGTTAACAGGAGCTGCCGAGCAGAGACTTTAAAGTTTGACAAAACTTTTTAAAAACACAAGTGTTAGGGTTTGAGTCTCTCTCACACACACACACACACACACACACACACACACACACACACACACACACACACAGAGGGACTGACTCTATCAGAGGCCTTGGCTGAGCTCCATGTGTACAGTCAGCGCTAATTATTTCTTGATTTGACTTTAGAGAGGCGAGCGCTTTTTAATAAAGTGCTTTTACATCCAGTTCTCGCTCGATTTCTCCCCCCGCGCTCTCTGTGGAGCAGCGGGCGAGAGACACAGAGAGAGAGAGAGAGAGAGAGAGAGACACAGAGAGAGAGAGAGACAGAGAGAGAGAGAGAGAGAGAGAGAGAGAGAGAGAGAGAGAGAGAGAGAGAGAGAGAGAGAGAGAGAGAGAGAGATTTAATTTCCATTGTGTGAAGAGAGGCTGTAAATCTGCTGGATCCTGTCCAGACATAATGACTCGACAACAGGAGCTGCAGGAGCAGCACAAACCACCTCCTCCTCCTCCTCATCGTCACTCTTCCTCACAACAGATCGAAACATGACGACAACGACGACGTCTCCCCCAAAACTTATGTTCCCTCACAACTCAGCTGCACTCTGTGATGAGTGTGTTTCCTGAAGTAGAACGACGCACACACACGCCTTCTCTTATAAATGTGTTTACTAACACGCTAGCACAGGCACTAGCCAGTCAAGCTAAAACAGGGTTAGGGTTAGGGCGCCATTAGCAACTCTTTCTACAATGTTAGCCGTGACAGACACTGGCACCTCAGGTCACTCTGACCATCAAGAGTTTAAGTAGCGCTGAGAGATGAGACTGAGATGTCTGATGTCCTCACAGCACTGTAAAAATAATTTAAAAAAACCCACCATGCATTAAAACGCTGAGTCATGGCGCTAAAACACAGCAGAGGACAAAAACAATGTCCTAGCTTAGCAAGTCATGTCTTAGTGTTAAAGCAAAGCGTCTTAGCATCAAAACGGTGTGTCTTAGCATCAAAACATTGTATCTTTTCATTAAAACATAGTATCTTAGCATTAAGACATAGTGTCTTAGCATTAAAACATAGTATCTTAGCATTAAAACCTTGTATCTTAGCATTAAGACATAGTATCTTAGCATTAAGACATAGTATCTTAGCATTAAGACATAGTATATTTTCATTAAAACATAGTATCTTAGCATTAAGACATAGTGTCTTAGCATTAAAACATTGTGTCTTAGCATTAATACATAGTATCTTAGCATTAAGACATAGTATCTTTGCATTAAAACATTGTATTTTAGCATTAAGACATCGTATCTTAGCATTAAAATGTATTATCTTAGCATTAAAACATTATGTAACAGCTGTAAAAAAAACACTGTATCCTTTATATTGACGGTGGTTCTTCTGCCTCTTTACTGCCCCCTCTCTCCTCCTGTGAGTACTGCACACAGACTTCAGTTCAGGCCTAGTTTTCATGTCTAAGATATTTTTAAAAAGAAGCAGCCACAGGCTAATTCCCTTAAACGACCACATGCTGAGTTCATGCTAACACTGCGCTCATTATGAACGTGTGATGAAGTGATTTTAGTAATCGCCTCACTTCCTGTGCTGGATTTACTCAAGTGTGTCCAGAAAAACCTGGAGCTGTTTGGAGACGAGGATTAAAAATGAGCAGGTAATCAGATTAATTATCCACAGCAGCTTTTTAAAAACAAACAAAATCAACTCACATCCACTTCCTTGTTTAGTCACATGTTCACAAAGGTGACTAAAAGCATCCTACTGGATTCTTCCACTGGGGGGCACACTACAGAATTCTGGTGTCCTTTTCTCACACACAAACACAACTTTCTCCTTTCTGATCTGTTTCTTTTTCATTCTTAAAAGGTTTCACACGTAGATTTTCTGAGGAACACGATGAAGCATCTTCACTTATTTTTGTCCCAAATATCTGGAGCAAACTGGAGAAAAGAGAAATACCAAACTCATTCCTTTAAATCAGGGGGGTCAAACTCAAATGACCTGGGGGCCAGTGAGCATCTAGTCTGGTCAAGCGGGGGCCGACATAGAGGAAAAAAAGTGGTCAAGATAAGATATTCATTATGATATTAGACAGAATTGCAAAGTAAAAGTGCTTGTTTTGATATAAAATGATTCACTATAAAAACATATTTATTTAAATTGAACATTAAGCAAAAAATGAGGAGTATAATTGTTATTAAAACAGCTTAAATATGTGTACTTTCATGTTGAGTGTAATACATTTAATAAAGACATGATTACAACTGAATGTCTTATTACTATTATAAAAATATTGCCGGCAAATACATTTAGTCTTATATTCTGTCTCTATCCCATCACCTCGCACAGTGGTGGGCGGGCTGCATGTAATTGATTGGAGGGCCACATGTGGCCCCCGGGCCACCAGTTTGACACATGTGCTTTAAATCCACCCGGGAACCTGAAATTATCATCACTGCTCTAACTGTTTATTTTCCTGCGCTCTTTCTTTGACCTCTTTATTTAAATGTTTTTATGATGCCTTTTATATCTTTAATGCTGCTGTCTTTTTTTATTGTAAAGATATAAGATTAATGCTGCTGTCTTTTTTTATTGTAAACTTTACACTTGAAAGGTGTGCTAATATAAACCAGGACTGCACACAGTCATGATAGGGCCCTCACGTCCCTGACCTCAATTTTGAATCCACAAAAAAGAACTTTCGCCTCTGATGTGACTTGCCAAAATTCCAGATGGCCAACTTCCTGTTGAGTTGAGACCGTGGTTATGGTCGACTTTTTTCTTCGTCTGTAACATCTTCCCACCGAGGGGGGCGCTATAGAGTCCTTGAGCAACGCACGGGTCTGTGAACTACGGCAATGTGGCATTTTCAGCAGACCTGACGTCTGAAGACGTTTGAGTTCTGCTGAAGACGTTCCTTGGATGAGAGACGATGATGTTGTTGTTGTTGTCGACAAAGATGAAGAAACTCGTATCTAATTAGAATTTCTTTTTCTGTGTCGCCGCAGAATCGTCGTGACTTTATTCAAACACCTGCCAGAGTTTGTTCTCTTTCCCCTCAGAGTCTGACTCTGACGAGTGTTCATGAAGACGCCGTCGCCACTGTGTGTGTGTGTGTGTGTGTGTGTGTGTGTGTGTGTGTGTCTCTGTGTGTGTGTGTGTGTGTGTGTGTGTGTGTGTCTCTGTGTGTGTGTGTGTGTCAGAGATAATGAATGCAGAGGAAACATAAGCACAAGGACACGCTGCTCTCATCACTGTGTATCATTGTCAGGTTAATGGAAGTTACTGCAAAGAAAGTGGTTTGAATCTGTCGCCGCGACGCCGACGACACGGACGCTAAATTACATTTGCATAACACAGATTTAATCTGAGTTTAGCGCCGCGCGTGTTCTTCCTTCTCCTCTCGTCGTCTCTTTACTTGAGTTTGGCACCAAACTTGTGGTGAGATGATATTTATTCAGCAGATTGATTTGGATTTCAAGAAAAGAAACGCGTTGGAATCCGTTACACACGACGTCTGCCCGAGTGTTTTCCTGTTTGGACGAAGTTGTCAGAACTTGTCAAACTGAGGTTTTTGTGGTTCGTGAAGACGTTTTCACAGCTCAGCGGACATTAACATGTCCAGTCACTGAAAGAACATTCATGTCTGTTGTACTTTACCTGCTTCTCTCCTGAAAAGTTTCCTCAGAATTTTCCTCAAGATGAAGTTTTGTTGACATTTGGTCGACAAAATTTTACTCGTAACGTAAGAACTGGAGAAAAGAAACAAATCTATGTAAAGACGTAGGTACTGGACCTACCTACCAACTTAGTTATGTATATCTACCTATCTACTAGCTGATCCTGAACTACCTACCAATAAACCTACAAACCTCTCTGTTAATTTACCCACAAACTGACCGACATGTCGACCGACCTATCTGACAAACTACCTGGAAACCTGGAATCTTATCTGCCTTCCAAACTACCCATCAGTTTATTGACCTACCTGACCAGCTGTTCTTGCAAACTACTACCGGCCAACTGAACTACTTACCAGGGGAGTCACTAACCCTGACCAACCTGTCAGCTGACCTACTGAAATAACAGTCAGTCTGTTTATCTACTCAGAAACAAACACACCTACTTATCTTATCTACCTACTAACCTACATAACTGTTTAACAACCAGTTTCTGCATCTAACTATCTACTTACCAACAAACTGACCTACTTATCTTTTTATCTACCAACTGACTAAACTACCTACTAACAGACCTACTGTCTGTCTGAACTACCTACCGATGGACATACCTACCTTCTTATCTGCCTACCAGATTATCGACCTACCCGACCAGCTGGTCTTGCAAACTACTACCGGCCGACTGAACGAGTGGAGCCACTGACCTACCTGATTATTTACCTGCCTACAAACTGACCCTAACTCTACGTGCCTACCAAAGTTTATGCATCTACCTACCAATCTGTCAGCCAACCAATCAAAATAATTATCGACTTACCAACAAACTGACCAACCGCTCTGTCTACCTACCATTGACCTACCATTGGACCAACCTTCAGCACCTTCTTATCAGCCTACCAACCCACATTTCTAAATGTTGGTACCACCGTTTGTTTCCCTGCTACTAACTGATGTACCGATCTTATCTGTTTATTGACCGACCTTTAGACAGTCGCAGATATCGCGTCGAGCCACTCGTCTGCTTTGTTTGTCGTGAACCAGGAAACTTGAAACTCACGTGATTGTTGTTTCATGACATTATCACGCAGATCTGAGATTTTAAGAATGATTCTAAACAGGCGGGACTTGTGTGTGTTAGAGAATCATTCATTCACAGTGAAGTGGTTAAAGATACGAGTTCATTCATGAATTCTCCTCATTGTGTCATTCTGAGTGAACTCAGTCTGTGTCTCTGTCACTTTCCGTCTGTCTGTCCTCGCTGTCCCCGCCCTGCTGACTGTGTGTGTGTGTGTGTGTGTGTGTGTGTGTGTGTGAGAGTTGAGTCTCCCTGGTTCTCGTGGCTGTTTCACTTACTTTGTCTAAGCCGTGTTTTCCTTCTGGACTCTTCATTACTAAACCAATAAGAGCTGCATTTCCCCGCGGGCTTGACCAATCACAGCGCTTGTGTCCCCCGCGGCTCCGACCAATCAGCTTCAGCCCCATGTCATGAATGGCTAATGAGGCTCGGTGGTGGGCGTGAATATAAATGAGCGTCTTAAATAAGACAAGCTTTCTGCTGAGGACATGTTTGTCCACACTGTGTCCACACTGTGTCCGTCTGTCTGTATGTGGTGGAGTGTGTGACAGATGCATGTGAGCCTCAGTGTGGGCTCTGTCGCCCCCGGTGAGTCATAAACGTACTGCAGCTGAAACCATCAGTGGTCGTTTAAGGCAACAGATAAAAAGAGTTGGACATGTGGGTAGGCGGTGGCAGAGGACAGGACCTGGGCTTGTAACTGGAGGGTCACTGGCTGTCTCTCTCTCTCTCTCTCTCTCTCTCTCCCTCCCCGCCCCTCGCTCTCTCTCACCAGTAGGGGGCAGTACGGTGAAAACAACAGCTTTTGACCTGCAATGACGTTCAAGGCAGCCATCTTGAATTATCAATGTAGGGCGTGGCTTATATTACTTTGATGACAGATTTATTTTTAATGTTTGACTAACTTCCTGTCCATTGCTGGCATTAGCATTCATCTCTCTCCTCACTGTTTACATGCTGCAGTTAGCATTCTGTTACTGTTAGCATTTGATCATGACAAAGAAAATGTAAAGTGAGGGGGGCGGGGCATTTACTCGCCAACAAACAGTTTCCATGTACACTGGAAGTCGGAACTGGTGAGAAAGTCGCAAAACAAATTGACACAAACACATCTTTGGCTAGCTAGTATTAGCAATACCATTCTATAACTTTGTCGCAACATTTCCACGGATAAAAATTGAACAGTACAATGTTTAGGACTTTTTAGTGGCAGCCATCTTGGAATCACATGTCAGGTTTGAGTTGCTCCCGTTCTGGCTCCTGATTGGACAAACCGTTGCAGGATTGCAGGGACATTTTTCTCCCAGATTTACTGAAGTAGAGTCTGATTTAAAAAAGAAAAAAGAAAATGGGATTCAGAGTCTTTGTGAGTGTCGGTGTCTCACAGACTCTGGGGTTTTTAACGTCTCCACTGCAGCCACTGGTGATATGTGTGCTAATTTATTCGAGCAGGTGGGCGGAGAGATAAGTCTTTTCACACTAATAAATCCCTTTGCAGTGAAACCGTCTGAAGTGAATTCATTTCCCAGAGAGACAGAGACGTAATTGACCGCCAATCACAGGCTGTCTGATAGCTTCTCAGCTGTGATTGGCCGCGCGGACGCCTGATCACGAAGGCGTGAATAAAGCAACATGAGGCGACTCGTGCCGCGGGGTGATTAATTACGTGGCCGAGTGTCGCCGGGATGGAAAAAACACTCGGGGAAATTGGAGAGAAGGGAAAAAAAAATATACTATCAGTGAATTCCACATTGATTTTAACGTGAATCTGTGCAGAATAACGTGGACGGTCGTTTGTAAACAGCACGAGATTATTAGAGGAGAGACGTGTTACAGCAACAGGCCGCGGCTTTAATCTCTCACACACACACACACACACACACACACACATTAATGGGAGGTGAAGTTCAGTGTATCCGACAGCTAATTGCTTCACTCAGTCTCTGTTTCAAAGCCACACACACACACACACACACACACACACACACACACACACAATCTGGTTTCCATGTCTTCTGAGGACATTGCATTGACTTACATTAATTTCCTGGACACTTAATCTAACCTGCAAAATAATTGAGATTCATTTCAAATAAAGTGGGAAAAAAAAACGTTAAAGAATATAAACGCAGTTTTTTTTTTTCTGTTCTGTGTTTTTTTCAGATACGATGGAGCGGTGGTGGGCGTGGCCGCTCGCCCTGCTCGTCCTGGCGACGGTCTCCTCGGGCCCCTCCCACTGCGATAACGCGTTCCCGTCCGACACTCTGATCAACAACGTGGTCGCCAACCCCACGACGGGCCGGCTGTACGTCGGCGCCGTCAACCACCTGTACCAGCTCGGCCCCGACCTCCAGGTCGAGTCCCACGCCGAGACCGGACCCAAGCGGGACAACAGGCAGTGCACGCCACCCATCACCGACTCCTGCGAGGAGGCGGTGGACACGGACAACCACAACAAGCTGCTGCTGGTCCACGGCGCCAAGGACACCCTGGTGGTGTGCGGCAGCGTCTTCAGGGGAATGTGTTCCCTGAGGAACCTGAGCAACGTGGAGCAGGTCCTCTACTTCTGCGACACCAAAGGGGAGAAGTCGTACGTGGCGAGTGCCGAGGAGAGCGTCTCTGTGGTGGGAGTGATGTCGTTCTTCATGAGGGACGCGCAGAACTTCTCCGTGTTCTTGGTGAGTGGGAAAACCACGTTAGACAGGATTTAGGTCCGATAAGAACTTCACAAGATGAATAAAAACCTTTCTGATGTTGAGTGACCTTTGGACTCCAAGCTTTAAATGTTCAGGGAAACCCTTGAATCCAGGACAAAGTTAGTATCAGATATGAGAAAATGTCTTCATTTAACCTGCGAGTCCCAGTGAACGTTTGAAACCATGTTCACGAGGGAGAAAATGATGATGTTTGACCTTTGACCACCAAGCGTTAGTCAGTTCATCATAAGATAACGAGCCACCTCATCAGGTCACTTTTGAATCCAAGTGAACGTTTGTGGCAGATGTTCCTAAAATGACACAATAATAAGAAGGTGTCAAGGTCACGATGACCTTCAACGTTTGACAATCCAAGTGAACGTTTGGACCTAATTTAAAACGATTCCTTCAAGATGTTCTTGAAGTTTGTTCATTCAGAAGAGCGTCGTCGACATAGTGCTTGAGTTTGAGAAGAAGTAAATGATGACATGTGTGCGGTGTGTCTGCAGGTGGGCAAAGGCTACGGCAGCCATGACAGCACAAAGCTGATCTCCACCCGGATCCTGGAGGGCTACAAGGACTGGGTGGTGTTCGACAGCATCATCGAGGCGTCGGCGGTGCAGGCCAACCCCTTCGTCCTGCGCTACCTCCACGACTTCCGCTTCGCCTTCAAAGACGACGTCTACGTGTACTTCCTGTTCTCGCGGACGCTCGGCGTGCAGGACACCAAGAACTTCACCTTCATCTCCAGGATGTG
>NC_058023.1:32957890-32965390 GCF_019176455.1 Solea senegalensis
GCTAACAGCTAAGCTAACAGCAGACTTTAAATGTGATAACTGCGATGTTTCGCAGCTCTAGTTGTTGCTAACCGTTCTTCCAAATAAAAATCAAGTTTTAACAAATATTTATTTGGTGAATTCGGTTATTTCAGGGAATTCACTCAACGCTGCTCATCTGCAATGTCTCACATGGACGGAGCTAACGGCTGAGCTAACACTTGTACAACATGTACACGTATTTTTGTAAAAAAAGAATTCTTCAGTTTCCCGATACTAGTAATTGCTAACTGCTCAAAATCAAGTTTGAGCAAATATCCTATGGATAATACCGCTTGTACGAAGAAGTTGCTCTGTTGCTTCACTTGGGTGGAGCTAACCGCTAAGCTAACAGTGAGTTTGAAATGTGTTAATTACTTAAAAATAATCCAGTGAAACTTCTAGGCTGTATATTACAAACTAAAACGTGCTTTTAAGGTTGGAGTTTAAAATTTTCCAACGTTGATGTGAACTTTAGACACATGTTGTGACGCGCAGTTCCCGCGCAGGATTTGCTAATCTGCGATGTCTTCTGTCGCCTCACTCTGGTAATGGCAAACCTGGAAAGAAGTTAATTATTTTCTTTAGGTTTGAGTGTGAACTTTTACACATGAATCTTAAAAAACACTTTCTTTCGTTTCCCTTCTTCCCTAAATCTATTTATAAATATTACGTGGCTAATTCTGTTCCTGTTGAATTTTGAAAAAAAACGTCGCTTGCTTGTAAATATGAGTTGTATTTTTAACTCAGTCTAGTCATTTTATGATGCATCTGTTTTTTTGGTTTTTATTCATTAATATGAAACATTTGTACTCGTGTAACTATAGAACATAATACATGAGTAATTAAAACAAACATTAAACCTTAAAGGTGGCTGCAGCAGGAAGTGTTTGCTGGGTCTGTAGAAGTGACCACATTTGCAGGGTTCCTTGAATGCATCTTGAAGCTCAGCAGAGTCACCAGCTCTATGTTTCTACCAAATTCACCCGCTTTATTGTGTGTTTTTCCTTTTGTGCCGACTTGTAAGTTTCACCCAAATAGATTTTGGACTTTGTTGAAAAAAAGAGCGGAGACGCAGAAAGTCGTGTCGGGTGAAGCTGCTGCAGCACTTCAGTGATGGATGTTGACACTGGTGAAGTCACTGTAGCACCACAGTAGATTCACCACTAAAGTAAAAAAGAAAAAAGAGTGTTTTAATGTCTTTCCTGAAGTTCGTATAAATCCACTGTCGTATTAAACGTCATTTACATAAGTTATTAAACTAATATCCCGTCTTCTTTGCTCTGCTCCACCTCTGCGTCCTCCATCACTCTCTCTCTCTCTCTCTCCATCCGTCTCTCCGCGGCTTAAATGCCAGTTGAAATGAATATGTTAATTTGGCGGCTGCTGAGCTCGTAGCTCGTGTGATCAATGAGGCTCCGTGCTGTCGCCCGGGTTCGGGCTCGGGATCTATAGAGAGCCGCATCATTAAAACACCACAGCTCTGAGCGGCGTCCACGCTCCAAATCCTATCGCTCATTATGGTCTGCAGGAAAAAAGTGAAGGTCATTTTATTGTATTTATCCAAATTGAAGTTATTTTTGCTGGACAGAGATGTGAAGCGTCACGAGGCGGAGGATATTCCACGTTACTGTCTCGTCGTGTGCAGACAAAATACTTCCCCCCACAAACAAAAGTCGACACAACCACAGTTTCTCTCTCGTTTCTGCATAAATTACACATATACCTGCACAAATAAAATATAAATATATCGAAAAATAAAATGAAAAATTGTCTGGTATTTAATCTCAGAACACGTCACAGGATGAAATAAATAAAAATAATATACAATGTTAGAGTTTCAGAGAGAAGCTGAATACTTTTTTCAGTTTTTGGGAAAATTGTTCAGTTTTTTTTGAAAAAAAACGTTTGTATTTCGGGAAAAAAAGTTTCAGTTTTTGGGAGAATTTGTTAAAATTAGTGAAAGTTTTGGATATATATAAAATTAGCAATAAACATGTTATTGAATCAATTACATTGCTTTTAATTCACTTTTTAAAATAATATTCTTCAAACTGAACACATTTCTTTTTAAATGTGTTTATCTTTTTGGCTACGTTTTAGCTTTTAAAGTTTAAGTATGAGGTCAATAATAATAATAATACTAATACTAATACTACTAATAATAAGAATAATTTGTAAAAATACATTTGAAAACTGTTGATTTCCCTCGTTGCCAAAGGTCACGGGGTCAACAGTTTATCAGCTGATAACACAGCTGAAATTAGACGGTGATTTATGGATCTTTATCTGTCTGTCTGTCTCTCTCTCTGTCTGTCTGTCTCTCTCTCTCTCTGTCTCTCTGTCTCTGTCTCTCTGTCTGTCTTTCTCTGTCTGTCTGCCTGTCTGTCACTCTCTCTCTCTCATCCCTCCATCATCTCGCAGGTCGTTGTTGTTTCACTGCAGTTGAAGATTAAACGTCCGCTTGAATAAAGTAGAGTGGATGAAGTTAGTGGAGACAGAATTTATGACTTTAATTTGACCACACGGGGTCGAGTTTGTGTGTGTGTATTAATGCGTCACACACACAGCTGAAGTAGCTATGAGCTATTGATCTGATGCTCATTGATTATTGATTTGAGTGCTAACTTTCAGCTAAATCAAATAAATCCCTTTTATTTGTATAATATCACTGAATCACATTATTCATTAACTTCTGAAACTTTCCAATGACTGATGACGACGATGCTAACATGTCGGGGTCATGTTTACCATTAGATTTTTAGCTTGTTAGCAATTTTTAATGCTGTCTTGACAACATAAGTCTATTGTAAACAATGTTAACTAAAAATACTCACACTAACTCACCTAAGCACAATAATGTCCTCATTGAAACTGGTTCCAACCACTATTTTTGATGCACCATGACAAAAACATGGCAATTTAACGGTTTAATTAATTTATTTCATGAAATATCAACAAATGTTTCTGCTAATCTTTCACATTTACCAGGTTGCAAATAATCCAGCCAAAAAGAATCAATTTTGCATGAAGTATATTGAAAATAATTCATTTATTCTGGTGTTTTTTTAGATCATAAAATGAAGGTGCATCTTGGCAATTTACGGGTTTTAAAAAAATTCATTATATCTGATAGATGATGAAAACATTTCTCATTAATCTTCTGTGATTTGTTTAGTTTTTTGCTGATTCACACAAACAAAAGTGACCCTCGGCTCGTTAGCGCCACCCTCAGGACAAACTCTACCTGTTTGTGGGCAGAGTTACTGTGGTGGTTTATTTTCTGCTGAAACAAGGAAAATTTATTGCAACCTCCACATTTTTTTCTTCTTTCACTTAAACTTTGCTTCCTCTGCTGTTTGTTTATTTATTTATTTTTATTATTAATGGTTTTGTTTGTTTGGTTTTTTTTTCCTCGTCTCCGTGTCCTTTTTCTTTCTCCTCACACTTTGTTAAAAAAACGACCTCACTCTTTTTGTCCCGTATTCGTCGTCTTTAATTGTCCTCTGTGACTTTTTCCCGCCGCGGCACGTAGCAACGCGCTCAGTCTGGATGGAAAAGTTTCCGGGATAAACGTGATTGATTGATTTTCATCGTCTTCATTTTCCGCCGCGTTCTCCCTCGTGAAGCCGTGGTGACGGAGAGAGAGAGAAATAAAAGAGATAACCTATTATATCTGTAATTCGCTCTCCGACTCACTAAATCTCTTTTTAAGAGGAGAGATAAAAACGAGCCGACTGCATCACTTATTAACATTACACTCTGTGTGTGTGTGTGTGTTCTTTTACTGCTGGCGTTGTGAGGACCGCACGTGCAGACCCACGTTACGAGGTCATTTCTGAACGGTTCGTTATTTATTTTCAGTTCTGTTTAGAGTTAAAGTTAGGATCAAATTTAAGTTGCGTATGGAAACACGTTCATGGTTTTTATGATTCAGGTGAGTCTCAAGGTTTGTGTGTGTGTGTGTGTTCTTTTACTGCTGGCGTTGTGAGGACCGCGCGTGCAGACCCACGTTACGAGGTCATTTCTGAACGGTCGTTATTTATTTTCAGCTCTGTTTCGATTTAAAGTTAGTATCAAATTTAAGTTGCGTGTGGAAACACGTTCATGGTTTTTATTATTCAGATGAGATCAAGGTTTGTGTGTGTGTATGTGTGTGTGAAGGTTATAATAGTTTTTGGATTTTTCATTAGTTTTAGTTTTTATTTCATTTTTGACTTTCTGTTTTTTTTGAAAATGCTTTATTTTAGTTTTTATTCATTTTAGTGTTAGTGTTAGTGTAACATGGAGGATTTGCCAGGAGCAAGATTAAAAAAGGTCAATAATAAAAAGTATTGTGTCATAAAAACCCAACTAAAGATACACTTCATATGAACCTAAAATGATTATTTATGTATGAAATAAATTTATGGTTAGGTTAAATTTTATATGTGTGTTTATGTTTGTCCCACATTTTTGTGAAAACTATCCTTAGTTTTTTCCATTAATCATCTGTCTGTCTGTCTGTCTATCTGTCTGTCTGTCTATCTAGGAATCATCAGCATACAGTGTGACATCATGTGACCGAATAGTACGTGATTAAAGAAGTGCTTAAAGTAAAACAAATGTATATTTTACCTTCTCTACGTTTTGATGAGTGTAAACCAAAAATTGAATGGTTGGCCATTTTGGCGTAAAGTTCAAACTTTCTGCTGCAACAGAGCGCTGCTGTGCCGAGCCGCTGTTGCATGAGACTACGATAAAACACACAACAAAACACAACAACAAACAATATACAAATGAACACACACACACGTACACAGTGTGTTAAAGAATGTGTGCCCCATGGGGCTGGTTGCCATGGAGACACTGATAAGGGTTCTAAATGGAGCTCAATAATTCATGAGCTGTTGATAAGACGGACAACACACACACACACACGAGGAACCAACACAGACGACCCTAACGAGACACACAAGACATTGTGTCTCACACACACGCGCGCTTGGGTGCAAGAGTTCAAACCTCTTTTATTCAAATTCATTACTCTGAGTTAATAAAGTTTGGATCAATACGAGCTCTGCTGTGATACAGTAGACAAGCTCGTATCTGTTCTCACCCAGCGTTTTAAATAAAGTTACTTTTCCGTCGACTCAGCAGAACAGAACAAGTTTCTCTGTTGTTGTTAGCTCTTAGTTTGACGAGATCAGGACGCACAACGCGTAAAATAAAGACAACTCTTACTGGTTTATCGCCTAAAAGTTGCAGTACTCACATGGACAGTAGGGGGCAGCGTAGAGGCATTATCGCTAATTCAAATGTGGAGCCAAGTTTAATTTTGTTATGTAATAGTGACATTTTTAGCTTTTTTTGGGATGAACCCACAAATATTTACTTTTCCAGCAGAGGGGGCGCTGTTTCCTTCCACTTGTCGTATCACTTAGTGGCTTTTACGACATCTTTTGCACCAAAATACGATTTTCCGTTTTAGTTTGAGTTGAAAAATTATGTCAACACAAGTGAGTGGATCAAAATGACGCTAACTGTGTTGTCTAACTAAGAATTTTACACTTTTCTTTAAATGTGACGTTTTTGGCTTCTGTGTTTATTGTGTACAGAGACTTTTTAACCCCACAAGGGGGCAGCAACGAGGAACTGACCAAACGCACCAAAAATAACATTCATTGATAAAACATTTATTAATAATTATCATAGAATTTTATATTTAGTGATCAAGCAGAGTTTTTTCTGTGAGAAAAAAAAACATTGTTTTTAAGTGTTTTTCATGTTTGTGTCGCTGTTTTCTCTTCTCTGAACAACAAAGACGAGAAAAGAAAGTAATTAAAAGGAGGTGAAGCCGTTTGCTGCTCTGAGACAAAGACCTGTCTGAGGAAGAAAAACACTCTTCATCACTGTCAGGAGGAGGAGGAGATGAAGGAGTAATAACAGCTTTATCAATGCTGCAGGAGGAGGAGGAGGAGAAAAGTTTATTCCATAAAGAAAGTAATTAAATAGGGCGTTTTATTAGCGAGTAAAGAAGAGGAAACACACGTTTTATCACTGCAGAGGGAGGATTAAGAGAACAGAGGAGGAGGCAAAGAAAAGCAGGCTTTTACTGTCACAGCGAGGAGAAGAAAGGAGGAGAAACAAAATGATTTACGTTCAATAGATTTTATTTAAATTAAAAACTCATAATTAAGAATCATTTTTACCTTTTTAAATATATATTTCAAATTTATTCCCACAAATGGGGTCTACAAATATTTTATAAAAGTAGGCTAGTATTAGCTAGTTTTGCTAGTACTTAGAATAAGTAATAAGTAGTTAGTATAATTGTTCTAATTGTTATAAAAACGCTTCACTTTTGTTACAATAGAACTTGTATTACCAACAGAAATGCTACAAAAACGTTACACAGATTTTTCTCTCTGATTATAAATCACAAGGTCCTGGAATAACTGGGAAATATTCACACATTCTATTTAACCCGATTGTGGAAAGTTTTCAGCAGTCATGAGTCGTTGATTTGTGAAAGAACGCCATCACCTCAGAAATCAATTTGATTGGCTCTCAGCACTCGATATCATCGAGTTGGCTGCTGATTGGCCGGCCTTCTCCTCCAGGCCTGGGTGACCTCATCAGTCCACCTTTCAATCCAATCCTTTGGGGCAAGTCTGTGGTGGAGCTGATGGTGGGGATCGACTTGTCAGACTGGTCAACCACTTCCATCAATGGACAACGCTCTGAGTCTCCTGCAGGGGGCGCTCACAGCATCATCAGTACTGACTGTGTCTCAGTCCATGAACCAACCTCACTTCAAAAACACTGCGCTGAGCTGCGGGCCGTTGTGCTGGGTTAACCGTGGACGCGCTCTAGCGTAAATGAAGCGCCCCCTGGCTGCTCGGGGCTCAGATGGCGCATTTGTTTTGTCCTTATGCTGCTGCCTTCGGGGCAGTGGGAGCCGGGTGGAGCTGAAGAGCGAGGAGGAGGAGGGAGCTCTGTGCATCTGGGTCTCCTCTTTCACTCTCTCATCGCACGTTCATCTCGCTATGATCTCATTTCACCTCTTACTTGCACGAGACACCGACGCAGAATTCACTCGATGATTTTAAGTTTTGGAGTTTTCAAACCAAAATACGAGAATTATTAGAAAACACGTAAAAGGGAAATTGCATATTTGGAAATGTGGAGAGTGTCCCGTCTCTAAAACTGATATTTAGACTGATCAAACTTTATTGCATTTTTAACTCTTTAAATCCCATAAAAAAACAATGTATACATTATTGAACAGTAAAAATAATCCCAGAAAAAAACTGTACTTCTTTTTGTTAATTTTGCTTTAATTTCAATGTATAGTTTTTCTTTCTCTAAAAAAACTACACTCTCAGCACCTTAAGTACAAAAACGCCCCCTCTCTCGAACTGCTATTAAACACTTTATAGTGTGTGTGTGTGTGTGTGTGTATATATATATACACATATATATACATATATGTGAATATAT
>NC_058023.1:32967890-33075390 GCF_019176455.1 Solea senegalensis
TAGGCCGGCTCTAAACAGCAGGGGGCGCCTTAAACGGCCTTTCCTCTGACAAAACCTGAACTTATAGTGAACTTTACTGCTGTGTGTGTGTGTGTGTGTGTAAGGCAAGGCAGGTGTGTGTGTGTGTGTGTGTGTGTGTGTGTGTGGTTATTCACAGCCTCTAACAGTCACAAAGGGTGGAGATCGAGAACTTTTACAGCTCTAATCTGATTCCTGTGGAACAAATTCCTCTCACTGCTGCAGCATTTGTTGATGTTTGTGTTCTCAGTCAGGGAGTGAGGAGAGAGAGAGAGGGAGAGAGAGAGAGACAGAATGAAGAATCTGCACTTAGTATTCAGTGTGTGTGTGTGTGGCCTCGTTTTTACTGCACCTGTGAGGTCCAGAGAGTTAGACGCCACAGGTTTGAGGTGAAGACGCGAGCGAGGTGTGTGTGTGTGTGTGTGTGTGTGTGTGTGTGTGTGTGCGGTGAGGCCATGTCGGTGTGTGTGTGTAACAGGGAGGAAGTGTCACCTTTTAACACTTAGAAAGGACGAAGTCATTAGCAGGACACACACACTTATGTATATACACACACACATACTAAGCATTTCTAACCATGGGTCAGTGGGTCATGTGATGTGACACTGTGATGGCCTTGCCTGGCCCCACTCCACACACACACACACACACACACACACACACACACACACACACACACACACACACACACACAGACAATTAAATAAATGGATGCACACAATTTAAATGCTAATTTAGCTAAAGGAAGCAACCCAGGTGCAGCATCCTCATTTACTGCCAATAACATTAAAGCTTAACTTCTTTCCTCCTCTCTTCTTCTTCTTCTCCCTTCCTCTTCTCCCTCTCCCCGCCTCGCACAACACTCGTTTGTTGTTGTTGTTTTTTTCACGTCGTCTCATTTATCAGAGCGCGGGAGCGTAAACATGAATTAATCAACTTCTGTTTGTTTCGGTGCAATTAGTGATCGAATCAATGTCTCCTGCTTTCTGAGGACGGAGGGAAACATGGAAGAAGAAGGAAAGAAAGAAAGAAAGATGGAGGGATAAATGGGGGAGGACGGCTGCGAGAGGAAGAAATATTGAAAATATCGCTCGGGCGGACCGGAGAAGGAGGGAGTGATTTAGAGGGAGGAGGAGAGAGGAATGAGGAAAGTACAGTGAGGAGGAGGTCAAGGAAGGAGAGAAAAGGAAAGGAAAAAAGGATGTGAAGTGGGTAAGAGGGAAGGAGATGAGAGGAAAAGGAGAGTGAAGGAAGAAGTGAAACTGAGGTAAAGGAAAGGGAATGAGGGAGGAAGGATGGAAGAGATGTCGTAGAAGGCCAGAAAAAATTAGATGAGAGGAGACGAGGAGTTAGGGTAGAAAGTAAGGAAAGGAGGAGGTAAGACTATGAACGGAATTAGAATTAGGATACAGAGGGGACGTCAGAGGTGCAGAGGAGAGATTGAAGGAGGGATGAAAGGAAGGATTGATGGTTTGAACGCGTGATTAGCATTTAGCTGACTGAGCTAAAGTGAGCTGCTCCATCACTGTGACACACACACACACACACACACACACACACACACACACACACACACACACACACACAAGCTTGAGACACATTTAAGAGATTTTGTAATAAAACTAAACCAAACCTCATAGAGAAAATCAGCGATTTTAACGTCACAATTCGGCTTTTAATTTAGTGACACAAAGTGACCACACGAGGCAGCATCTTCTTGGTGTGTGTGTGTGTGTGTGTGTGCGTGCAGCGCTTTGCAAACCTTGATGTTGCTGTTGGAGAAGTGTTGTGTAACAGTGAGTGAAGTTCCACTCACACATTCCACCTCCCTCTCTGCGGCAGGTGTTTGACACACAAATCATTGTGAAGCGGCCGTGAACACGAGTCAGGCGTTGGCGCCGATGCGTGGCTGATTGGAGCCGCTCCAGGTGTGCGGGTGGATGACGGCGGATGTGAGGATCGGAGCAGGATTTACTGGACATCAGGTCCATTTTATTTTACCAGATAATAACCCGCAGTTGTCCCTGTCTTTCAGGATGTGTGGAGCTCGGTAATTTCACAGCCCAAAAGGTGCAACACTGCAAAATGAGAACTTTTATCTTTGAAAACCTTATGTCCAATTCACTGGTGGTCATTTCTGAGTGCAGGGACATTTTGTCTTTTCCACAGTGACGTGAAATGAATCCTCCTCCTGCCACGGGATCTGAACACATTTTAAATATATCAATTCTGTACTGAATTTTCTATTTTCTCTATCATTGAATCATCAAAACAAGACATTTGAGAGCACGATGTTCAATGTATGATGGTCTATGGTATGTTCTAAACATGTTCACGTCTTTATCTCACTGTGAGACACAGGACACTGACGTTTGTAAACCACTCACTCTCCCACACCAAACCCCAGAGAGAAAATCAGCGATTTTAGCCCGCGGGGACACAGGAGCTGCTGGTCCTCTGCTGCCTCGTGTGGTCACTTTGTGTCACTGACGTGAATCCAAACAGAGATTTTGAAATGCCGAATTGACAAAATCGGACATTTGAACTCACTGACGGAGGCAGCAGTGGATCAACACAACAGAACGACTCCTGTGTGCTGTGACGTTAAAATCACTGGTTTTCTCTATGGGCTTTGGTGTGGGAGAGTGAGCGACTTCACAGACTCCAGTTTCCTGTTGTAAAAGTCTGTGTCACAGTGAGATAAAGACGTGACACATGTTTTAAAGATACTGTAGACGCGCTGGGCTGATATTTTTCTGATATTTATGTGACTTATGTGGTGAAAGTCACATAAACTGACTTCAAACTCATTTTTCATTCATTCCTCTCGCTCTGCTTCAAACCTCTCTCTCGTCTCCATCATGTTTTCCGCCTGCTCTCGTTTTGTGGCGTGTAATGACCTGCGCGGGTCCCTCTAGCTTCTGTAATCACGTTTAAACCCCGCCCCCCGCGCTCATCTCATTGCCGCTCGCCGCAAACCGCATTAGATCGCACTTTTACGCGACGCGACAGCGACCTTCCCGACACGCGCTGTTTCCGCATCTGCCGCCGCTTTTGATCTGTTTCGGTTTTTTTTTTTTTTACTTTCCCGCCACAAAGTGTTTCTGCAAACCAAATTTCACTCGCAGGACAATAAAGTTTTTCAATTGATTCAATGGCGGTGGGTTTGTTTTTTTTTATTTGGCAGACGCACGAGCGCCAACGAACAATAACTTCTAATGGATTTATATATAGGAGCTGTGTGTGTGTGTGTGTGCGTGTGTGTGCGTGTGTGTGTGTGCGTGTGTGTGTGTGCGCGCTGTGGCAGCGTGACTGTGAACACCTGCAGAATACAAACGACCAAAATCCAATACTGATCTCTCTCTTACTCCAGTCTCTCCGACACACACACACACACACACACACACACACACACACACACACTGCAGTAGTGACCAGTCCTTCTGTAAATCCGTCCATTTTCCGCATTAAGTCGTCTCCGAACACTTCAGTGCGAGGCGTCTCTGTGCGACACATTACCCGCTCACATGAAACTGTGACGTCCTGCTGCCACGGCAACGTTCCGACTTTTCTTTTTTCCCCCTCAAGTGAAAAATGTAAAAATATAAGACTTTGCATTTCCCGAGAAAACAATACAACTGTAGTTGTGTTGACGTCTGTCAGTTCACGTCTTTATGTCACTGTGAGACACACTTTTCCAACGGGAAAGTGAAGTTTGTAAATCACTCACTCTCCCACACCAAAGCCCATAGAGAAAATCAGTGATTTTAACATCACAGCACACAGGAGTTGTTGATCCACTGCTGCCTCCATCACTCAGTTCAAATGTCTTATTTTGTTAATTCGGCTTTTGAAATTCTCCATTTGGATTAACTTTACTGACACAAAGTGACCACACGAGGCAGCAGTAGACCGGCAGCTCCTGTGTCCGCGTGAGCTAAAATCAGTGATTTTCTCTGTGGTCTTTGGTGTGGGAGAGTGAGTGTTTCACAGACTTCAGTTTCCTGTTGGAAAAGTCTGTCTCACAGTGAGAGAAAGACGTGAAACGTGTTCTTAAAGATATCGTAGACTTAATCTGACGTAGTTTTTCCCACTTCCTGCGCTCTTAGTTGGATTAAGCCTCAGTGGTCCGACTGTAGTGTGTGTGTGTGTGTGTGTGTGTGTGTGTGTGTGTGTGTGTGTCAAGACCTCACACAGGCCACACTCCAAAGAACCTGAACTCGCCCTTTAATTAATTTGTTTTCCGCCGTATTAATTTCCTCTCGTGTTTCACTGACTTCACCTGAGCGAAAGGTTAAAACGGGATCTCAGGAGAGGAGAAAATCCCGGTCGGAGAAAGATCACAGTGTAACAGAGAGTCTCTCTGTCGTGTGCCTGTCTGTCTCTCTGTCTGTCGTGTGCCTGTCTCTCTGTCTCTCTGTCTGTCTGTCGCGTGTCTCTGTGTCAGTGTTCATTTCTTCTCTAAATGTCCTGCAGTGATGGATTTTATATCCTCCATCCATCATCTCTGCAGAGAGATGTAACGTGCAGGAGCGTCGGCCCACGCCTTCGCCGCTTCCTTCTGGCGTGTGCACGCTGGCCTGTGTGTGTGTGTGTGTGTGTGTGTGTGTGTGTGTGTACATGCGGAATATAATAGAGTTAAGCAAAAGGCTACATGACTTTGGCTGCCTGAAGGAACGTGTGTGTGTGTGTGTGTGTGTGTGTGTGTGTGTGTGTTTGAGAGAGTGTGTGGTTTGAGAGAGTGTGTGGGTGTGCTGTTGTGTGTGAGCAAAAACCATATTTTCACCTCTGCGTTAAAACGACCCTGAACATTAATGTATTCCTCTCTCGCTCGCTTTGCTTCATATCACCAAGGTTACGCCGCCATCTGTGACATGACCCAGCGTATGTGTGTGTGTGTGTGAGCGACATGTTTGTTTACACAGTGTAAGTGTGCTTGTACACAACTTCATGTGTGCATTTTTAAAAAAAGACCTCGTCGTCCTTGAGTCTGAACGGTGTGAAGTCTGACGCCTGCATTCTCCTCACTGACCACCGGGGTCCAATAATCCCACTTTTCCCACGTCGGTAAACTTTTTTGGCGTCCAGTTTGTAAAGTTTAGGCCACATTTTGGAAAAAAACACACCACAGAGCATGTGATGCTTTGGGGGTGGGGCTAAGATGTGATTGACAGGAGTTACACCCCCAGCTCTTCTAAACATGGTTAGATCTGGTTTTCAAAAAAACTTGAGACTATCGCACTGTTTCTACAGACGCAGACGTTTTAAATCTACAGAAAAACACGGGGAAAAAAGCTCGGAAAAAAAGTTGGCGAGGAAGTCGACGCAATAGACGCTTCTACAGACTTAATCTGAGGGGAATTATCCACAATCCAATGTGCTATGGCGTTACAGGCTTATAAAAACGAGAATGACGTGAAAAACGAGCAAAAGTGGAAGACGGCGACAAAGTACGACCACGTTTTTGTCAATTTGAGCGTTTTTTTTCCGCATAAATTAATGTGAATAATCTCCACGCGGAAAAAAATCACTCCGATTTAATCCCTGCCCCTCCACAGGTACCAATCTGGTATTTGTACTTTTGTACTTTTATCTGGATATTAACAGGGTATTAAACATGTCAAATACAAACCCCGCAGTAACCAAGGAGAGCGAGTCGACCGGGAAAACTTCGTAAACTTGTACGAGACAAGTGGATTCCGTCTTCTCGGCCGCGACTTCATCCACAGAAGTCACGATAAATCACGCGGGATTCTGTGAGATCTAATCTAATCTGGTTCTGTGGAACCGCATCTAATCTAATCTGTGCTTTCTTGGGTTTAAAAAAAAACGTTGAAAATCGGTTACAGGAGTAGTTTGTTGAGTCCACCACCAGGGGGCGACATGAGACCTGCTTCTTTAATCTGGACTCACCTCCAAAACAGAACTTCACAATCTTCCTAATCCCAGAAGAAGAAGAAGAAGAAGAAAAAGAAAGTCAGAGACGGAGAAAATCACAAGGAACGTCGCCATTGTCTCCAGAATCGAAAAAAATGAAGATTTTATTTTTATTTTTTTATCTGTGGATTTAAAAGAAAACAGGAAGCAGCAGTCAGTCGGTGGTTCACGCATCATCACGCCCGGCCGGTTGCCATAGAAGCGTCAGAGCAGCCGGAGTGAAGCAGCTGTGTGTGAGAGTGAAGCATCGGGAGGTTTAAACGCACAGACACACACTCAGACACTCCTGCCAGCTCCAGATGCATTGTGGGTACCAGGGGTGCAATTTACTTCAAGTGGCTCTGTCTGAGCACGACATCCACACACACACACACACACACACTGGTGTTCACTCACACACACACTTGACATGATTCACCGCGCTGAGTTACAACCCAATTTACAGAGGCAGAGTTTCACTGATGACCTGGCAACCCGGCGGCTTCTTTATTTACTGTCTGGCAACCCGACATCACATCCACTCTGAGGAGAGTTCGAGGAACGCCGCGCGACGACATCCTGCGAGGGAGGGGCGCAAACACTTAAGATGTTTCCACGGCGACAACAAGAAGCTAATTATCTCCCAATGAGCCAATTTACCCATCATGCCTTGCTTTGGGTTTGTGCGAAACAAACTGGAGTCTCGTTATGACGAGCGGGCGTTGTCATTAGACTCGGTGGCTGCGTTATCACAGCGGCGTGTGTGTGTGTTTGTGTGTTTTTTCCGTGTGCGTGCGTGTGTGTGTTTGTGCAGCAGATGGCGATGTATCAACCGTGCAGTCATTAGGAGGGAAAATTAGACTCATGAACAAACTGTTTGTCTGCTTTAATTTCCTCCACTCTCTTTTCCAACAAATATAAATACACAAACATTAGCAGCGTGCACGCGTGTAAACACCTGATGCTGTGACTGACGTCACACTCCGTGGTTTTTCGCGGATTCCAGATGCCACGTTATTTGGTGATTCATACCAATCTAATAGAATATTTTATTTTATTTAAATTTTGACAATACAGTGAACACAGTTTCTATACTGATGTGCTGTACGTAGAGTAGGCGAGCGGCGAGATAGACGACGAGCGCATATAGGCGAAGCGGCGGGTGCAATATAGGCAAAGGGCGAGATAGACGATGCCATATAGGCGAAGCGTAATATAGGCGAAGCGTATGCAGATAGACGAGCGCTATAGTAATATAGGCGAATATAAGCGTCATATAGGCGGAAGCGTGCAATATAGGCGATAGGTAGATTGGCGTCGAAGGTAATATAGGCGAAGCGGGATAGACGACATGCTATATAGGCCGAATAGATAGACGTATTGGCTTATATAGGCGAAGCGGTGCAATATAGGCGATAGACGCTATAGTAGATAGACGATTGGCGTCATATAGGTGAGCGGTGCAATATAGGCGAGCGGTGAGATAGACGATTGGCGCGATAGAGGCAAAATCATCTGACGTGTGTCAGTTTATCTTTGAGATTATTACGATCGTGTTCCAGACGGACGGCGACTCTTAGCCCACGACTATTTCCAAACTCGGTAGCCAATCGGCAGGCAGCTTCCTAAGCCCCACCCATGGACAGGATTGCAAAGGGAGCGAAAGTCCGATCATTGCAAAATAAAGTGTCGTTTGATAGCACGTGGAGTAATCATTTTTGTGTACGCCACGAAAACCTGATTTGATGAAACAAATGCACTGAAAACACAAACTTAAACCTGATTAAACATCTTTGATTTAAACTGCTCTTACTTTAACTCACATTAAATTTAAATTGCTTGCCTCTTACAGTGACACTCGTGAGCCGAGCCGTCAGTATTCGCCTCTGGCTCTGTTTTCATCAGCACCTTTTTATTTTGCCTTATTTATTGAACTTCACGTATGTTCAGTGTTTGATGGGATAAGGAATCGCTCGCTCTCCCTCTGCCCAAACAAACCCTGGAAGAGTCTAAAGAGGTGTGATATATTATTGAGTTTGCTCTGACAGCTGCTGGATAAAAGCGCCGTCTCTTCTCGTCTGTGTCTCCGCCTCTGACAGCAGATCACTGTGGCGAGGAGGGAGGACGCCCGACAGGTCCAGTCCAGAGGAAGGCGAGGACCGGCCGAGGTCTCTGCTATTAGCTGAGGACGCGGAAGGTAAAGGAAGGAAAGAAAGAAAGAAAGTGAAGTCTCTCCACGCTCTCTCACATGGTTCAAATGTAAAGTCGTTCTCATGATGAACTGGCAGAAATATACTTCCCCCTCGGTAGGTGCTCGACAAAAGAACTGGCATTTCATTTTAAAATAATAGTCCTGGCTGTTTTGATGTCAGCACTGACTGTGCTGTGAGCGCCACCTGCTGCACGCGTGCTTGCTAATGGCTGCCAATGAAATGCACGTCTCACGTCTTTATCTCACTGTGAGACGGACGGAGACCGTCTCACAGTGAAGTTTGTAAACCACTCACTCTCCCACACCAAAGCCCATAGAGAAAAGTAGTGATTTAAGCTCACGGGGACACAGGAGCTGCTGGTCTACTGCTGCCTCGTGTGGTCACTTTGTGTCACTGAGGTCAAGCTGAACAAAGGATTTTAAATGCCGAATTTTACAAAATAAGACATGTGAACTCAGTGATGGAGGCAGCAGTGGATCAACAGCTCCTGTGTGCTGTGATGTTAAAATCACTGGTTTTCTCTATGGGCTTTGGTGTGGGACAGTGAAACTTCAGTTTCCCATGTTTTTTATAGCAAAGAAACAAGGAAACCGTCGTCTACAGGCGCCGTAGACTCGAGCAGGTGTGTCTGCGTCTCTGAAAACCTTGAATTTCTCCTCTAATTATGGGAAACATAAACCACTTTGAACCCACCTCGCTCATCTTTACAAACCATCCCGCGCGCCGCGGGTTATCGGGTGTTAAAAATACCGGTCGACTAATTTCACATTTATCCTGAGTAAATGAGAGGAAATCTCATTTTCTGTGCGTCACGAAAGAACTGGCGTCGAATTTTTCCTCCTGGTTTGAAAGCAGTTTTTTTTTATTTATTAAGAGACAGAGGGAGAGAGGGAGGCAGGGGAGTGGTGTGCAAATACAAACAAGCCCATTCATCTATTACTGCGTCTCATCAGCATAAATTTGAATATGGCGAGTAAACAGTGAATCGTAGTTTGTTAGCATGGCAGTGAGCTCCAGCAGCTCGATCCTGTTACATGTAATGTGGAGGAGAAATGCTCAATTACTCCTGTGTGTGTGTGTGTGTGTACGCGTGTTTGTGTGTGTGTGTACACGTACTGTCTGTGTGTGTGTAATGTGTGTGTGTGTACGTACTGTCTGTGTGTGTGTACGTACTGTCTGTGTGCACGCGCGCATACTATGCTAATAATTCCACGGAGGGTTGAGGCAATCACAAACCTCTCACTTTTAATCAGCGTCACACAGAGAGCGCGCACACACACACACACACACACACAGATGTTAACCAGTTTGACAACTCCAGTGTGGTGAGAGAATATTGACACACACACACGCCTCACAATGTAAAAAACCCCAGGACAAACACACACACACACACAGTGTGATGTGCTTTCTTTATCTCATAACAGAGAGAAGTGGTGAAAATGAGATGAGACAAAAACACAAGAGAGGGAAACAAATAAAAGATAAAACAGAAGAAAAAACAAAGACAAAAACAAACAAAGCAGACGTCTTTTTTCACCTCAGAGTCGATATTTGCCTGTCACACAGTTGTGTTTCAGTGCCGAGTGACGGCGAAACACAAAAAACAAAGTGTGTGTCACTTATTTGTAAATCACTCACTCTCCCACACCAAAGTCCATAGAGAAAACCAGTGATTTGAACGTCACAGCACACAGGAGCTGTTGATCCACTGCGGCCTCCATCACTGACTTCAAACGTGTCATTTTGTAAAATTCGGCATTAAAAATCCTTTGTTCAAATTAGCCTCAATGACAAAAAGTGACCACACGAGGCAGCAGTAGAGCAGCAGCTCCTGTGTGCTGTGACGTTAAAATCACTGGTTTTCTCTATGGGCTTTGGTGTGGGAGAGTGAGTGGTTTACAAAGTCTGTCTCACGGTGAGATAAAGACGTGAAGCGCGCTCTTTAAGACGTCGCAGACCGGAAAGTGACGCAGATTTCTCATTTTATTTGGCGAGACTTTGAGTTAAGTGAAAGTTTCTGAGGCAAACATTGATCATCAAACACATTCTGCCTCTGACTAAGTCCTGCAGTTTCCCAGTTATCACACTCTGTTTACTGCACACACACACACACACACACACACGTACACACACACACACACACACACACACACACACACACACACCGCCTTACACACGCACACGCTTTTCTTCTGTAACAATGAATCATGGATGGATTTGTGCTTTCACAGAATCTGAAATATTGATGTTTGGATCAGCGTGTGTTTCAGCTTCATGTCTTTTCTGACATTCTCTCCCTCTCTCTCTCTCTCTCTCTCTCTCTCATACTTTCATACGTTGCTGCTGCTGTTGGGTGGTGTCAAGTGCAGAGACCACACACACACACACACACACACACACACACACACACACACACACACACACACACACACACACACACACAGTCTCGTCTACCTAACAAGTGAAACACATTCATTACATTTTCTGTACAGTGTGTGTGCGTGTGTGTGTGTGTCTTATGTATATCAATAATAATATGTTGTAATGTGTGTGTGTGTGTGTGTGTGTGAGCCCTGAGGCTGGGGTGTGCCACCCATGGGTCGCCCCTCTCTCTCTCTCGCTCACTCCTCGTCCACTGTCTTCCACCTTGATCCCACTTGGCTGAAACACTTCTATAATTATTGTGCAATTTCAGTGTGTGTGTGTGTGTGTGTGTGTGTGTGTGTGTGTGTGTGTGTGTGTGTGTGTGTGTGTGTGTGTGTGTGTTATCCCAAAGTGTGGAAACCGCTCACACCCTGTGAGACTTCAGCTTCATCCACACTACTGTGTTTTTATTTAAAAAAAAGTGTCTGGATTTATCTGCTGTCCACACTTTACCGACTCTTTGTTTTCAACGCACATAAAAAAACATTTACAATGTTTATGTAACAATATATTATCACGATACAATATTATCACGATACAATATTATCACGATGTTTATGTCACAATACCATAGGATCACGATATAATATTATGACAATATTTAGTCACAATACGATGTCACGATATTTAAATCACAATACGATGTTGCAATATTTAAGTCGCAATACAATGTTGCGATATTTAAGTCACAATACAATGTTGCGATATTTAAATCACAATACCATATCACGATATTTAGTAATATACAATATCACAATATTTAAGTCACACTATATCACAATATTTAGTCACAATACAATATCACGATATTTAATCATATACAATATCACAATATCACGATATTTAATCATATACAATATCACAATATCACGATATTCAAGTCACAATAGGATATCACAATATTTAAATCACAATATGATATCATGATATTTCGTCACGATATTTAGTCACAATACAATATCACGATATTTAATCATATACAATATCACAACATTTAAGTCACAATACGATATCATGATATTTAAGTCACAATACAATATCACAACATTTAAGTCACAATATGCATAAATCTGACATGGCTTGTGTGAAAGAACAGCAAATGCTTTGACTAGGCCCCGCCCCCTTTTCCTGTATGGTCCAGACTGTATAGAAGAACGAACCCAAATGCTCATTTACATAAAAAACGTTTTTAACGTGTCGGCACATTTATTTTGTCGTCTGAGCATGTCGGGTGTTGCCGCGCCGTTACCAAGGTGACACCGACATACGTCTGAGCTTGTGAACGCCGACAGCTGTTTGATTGGCTATTGACACAGGCTGCCAAGCATTTGATTGGCTTTCACATGAACCATTAATTTTACAGTGACTGGCGTGTTCCTGCCCATCTGTCTCACACTGTGTGGGTTGTACACGTGTGTGTGTGTGTATATGTTTACATCACACTCATTGAAGCTAAATGCTACCTTTTTGTCGCATTCTGGGTCAGTGGTCGATATTTTTGTCCGACAACAACGTCCTATACAACTAAAGCTCCAGTAGGTAACTTTATAGACATGTAAACAGTTTTCCAACTGTTGGAACACGGGCCTTTCTGCATGGAGTTTGCATGTTCTCCCCGTGTGTGCGTGGGTTCTCTCCGGGTTCTCCGGCTTCCTCCCACAGTCCAAAAACATGCAATGTGGGGATTAGGCGAATTGGACACTCTAAATTGACCGTAGGAGTGAGTGTGAGAGTGAATGGTTGTTTGTCTCTAGTTGTGTGTGGCCCTGCGATGGACTGGCGAACTGTCCAGGGTGTACCCCGCCTATCGCCCGATGTAGCTGCGATTGGCACAGCACCCCCCGCGACCCTCTGGTGGAGGATAAAGCGGTTAGATGATGACTGACTGACTATTACAGTTAAATATAAGTAAAATTACCAATTTAAAAACTACTCAAAGGAGTACAAGTACACAAAATAACCACTAAATGTTATTTGTTACAATCACCTGATTATATGAATTCTTGTTTTTTTATTAGCACAGAAAGAGCCTTTTATTTTTATAGTACATTCCACTTGTAGTCGGAACTCGGAATTTCCCAGTTCAGAGGGCGTTTCTGTCCTGAACTCAGATTTCCGACTCGGAAATTCTATTAACTGCTTTAGTGTCATTATAGACCAGTAATATCGTATCGTGACTTAAATATTGCGATAATTTTGTGTATCGTATTGTGACCTAAATATCATGATAATATTGTATCATGACATAAATATTGTGATATCGTGACTGAAATATTGTGAGAATATCTGTTGTGACTTAACTATATCATCTTGTGATAATAATTGTATCATGACTTGAATATCGTGATAATATCGTGACTTACATATCGTGCTATCATAGCAAAGCAAAATAAAACTTTTTATTTACATATCCACATAAATGGAAACTAAAAAGTTGGTGTGAAATCTTCAAAAGTTTCCCTGTGACCCATCTGTGGGTCCAGACCCAGTGTTTGTGAACCACTGCTGTTCGTCTGTAACATACTGTTTCTTTACATGGTTAATAATAATAATAATAATATGGTTGTTTACTGTGCTACATATCACTAATATCAGAAAAAAACAACAACTTTATTGACAAGAACATCAGGGTCCTCGACCTTAAATGACCCCAGGGTCACTGGTCAGCAGGGGGCGATCAAGTGAAGAAAAAGTACATTGAACTAAATATTTGTTGACAATAGAAATGTATTTATGATGTAATGACAGAAAAACACATTTACATGTAAAAATATAATTAGAACTCTGTTTTAAGTGAAGGACCACACGTGGTCCACGCACCTCCTGTTTGACAACCTCTGTGTGAGAAAGTGAACAGGTACAGTTTGTGTGTGTGTGTGACATCATCATTCATCATCATTACATTTCTTTTGTTTAAAAAAGAAAAGATGACAATAGAGTGATGAGTGAAGCTCTCTCTACTCCCCTCTCCCTCTCTCTCGCTCCCTTTCTTTTCCTCTCTCCCTCCCTATCTCCATTGTTTTCTCCTCCTCTCTGTCTCTCCCCCTTCTTTCTCTCCCTGTCTCCCCATCTCTCCCTTCACCCTCTCTCACTTTGTCTCCTTCCCTCCCTTTTTCTTCATTCCTCATATTCTCTCTCTCTCTCTCTCTCTCTCGCGGTTTGGGCTCGTGCTCACACGAGCACCGCCGATCAGGAGCCACGAGGACCCCCACCCATCATCATCCTCCTCCTCCTCTAACACACACACACACACACACACACACACCTTCACCTCCATCCTCATCCTCCTCTTCTTCGGTGGATGGAGAGAATAATAACAGCGGAGCTTCATCATCATCTTCATCACCTTCATCCTCACTGTGCAGCATCACAGCATCGTCTTCATCATCATCTTCATCATCGTCGTCTCCTCGCGCTGCTGCGCTGAAAAGTTGAGGAGGATCAAACCGGGAGAAGCGGAGGAGCTGTCGCGTGCCGCTAACCCGGGATAATCCGCAGCACGCGCGTCATTAGCGGACTGAGTGGAAACGGATCCGGTGCTTTTGTAAAAATTGATTTTAAAAAGCAAATATTAAAGGATTTACTGTGAATTTACCGGACGAAGAATCCTGAAAAAAACACATGTTTGCTTCACGGACTCGATCACGGATCAGTACCGGCGCTGAAACCCGGTATTGAAGCGGTTTAACGGATGTTTGTGACGCTAACGTAACGGACGGTCCCGGGTGTGGATGCGACCGACGGTGGGTTTTTTTCTACCGGGGAGAAATGAGAGGCTGTGACCGGGACACGCGCTGCTCATCCCGGGACTGAGCACCGGGAGGGAGAGGAGAAGTTACCGCGGGGACCGGGGGAGTTCAGGCGGACCTTTACCTGCTTTACCGGCTCATCATTAACACCAGGATCAACCCGTTATAGGAACCGGATCGATCGAGACCGTCAACGGATTTTAAAACCCGCTTCTTTGTGTCCGGATCCATCAGTTTGATCAGCTGGACAGAATTAACGATCCGAGAGGGATCACGAAAAAAAAACTAAGTCAAAATTAAAGCAAAATCGGATTAAAAGAAAATTTTCCCTCAAAAAATAACAAAATTTGTCTGGAGCTCAGATTTTAAACCATTTTAGAACAAAATCTACAAACGAAAATATCAATTAAATGAACACATGAATGTTTGGTCAGTTCTTTATTGTGTAATGTAATCATCAGCGGCTCCCGACCCTGACCCTAATGTTCTGCGTGGCGTTTTAATTTCCCACGAACAACAGTAATAACAATAATCCCGTAACGCCGCGTTGGGGATTTATTTGCGCGCGTTATTGCCCGGGTGGAGCTGTTGTTGAACTCGGAAGAAATCAACTTTACGACGTCCGGCGGGGCGCGGAAGTCGTCCCCCCGCGTTCGTTTAAGACCTCGCTCTCTTTGACTGCACGTCGGTCAAGTTTGTGTGGAGTTCACGGCGAGGATCGTCGTCCGACGGCGCGTCCTCCTCGAGCTCCGCTCCGCTGTGACTCAAGCTCTTTGCTGTGAAAGTCCATGGATGGTACGTTCACTGTACAGCCACATCCTCAACGGCATACCACCACCTCCTCCTCCTCCTCCTTCCTCTCAGCCTCCTCCTGAAATCAAGCCATGCTGCATTGATTTTTTCCTTTCTTTCCTGTTTCCCCCTCCTCGCCGCTAAAACCAGAACGCACACGGCCACTTCGCCCTCTCTCGACTGTCGGGTTTGTTTCCTGAAATGTGAGCCATGTACGCGCCGCGTTCGTGTCAGAGCTGAAGGACGTCCGGCGGCGCCCGAGGTCAGAGGTCATGTTTTCACAGATGTAACTCGCCCCCGGGAGGTTCGGCAGAAACAGGAAGCCGGAGAGGAGTTTGAATCTGGGACGAATGAAACACCCAAACAGAGTTTTTCCTCTGACTCGAGTATAAATGTTCCTTCATTTGAGCTGGAACCTGTTTCTCACTTTGACCCTTCAGGACATTTCTCTGTTGTTAAAGTGACACTTGAAGCTAAATGGGACTCAACGACAGCAGCCCGGGCACCATGCGGAATGGCCGCGGCCTCTCGGACCAGTGGGCCGAGTCCGTGGTGGTCCGGCCCCGTACCACGGAGCGCCACATCACAGTGCACAAACGTCTGGTTCTGGGCTTTGCTCTGTCCATCCTCACCCTCATCATCGTCACGGCCGTGGCCGTGGTGCTCAGCATCCGCTTCGAGGAGTGCGATGGGCAGAATCGCGAGGCAGCGGCCGGGGGGTCGGGTTCCAGAGGTTCCGGAGGGTCGGCCAAGTTGAACGGGAGCAGAGGGGAGAGGACGGGGGAGAGGGGGGACGAGGAGGCGGCGGTTCAGCCGTGGAGAAACTTGCGGCTGCCCGGCTCAGTGAGGCCGCGTCATTACGACCTGCGGCTCGCGGTCTACATGGACAACTTCACCTTCTCTGGAGAAGTTAGCATTGAGCTGGAGTGTGTCAACGCCACACGCTTCATCGTCCTACACGCCGATCGACTCGAGGTACGTTGTCCGACATGAGAAGTTAGTCCTGTAAAAGTTTACTGAACGTTCTCGTCAACAGGGAGTTTGCAGTATATTGGATAAATCTTGGTAGTCCCTGGGACGTCAGAACTCCTTAAGCCTGATTCGTGCTTCATTCCTCAACAATTTTGATAATTGTTGCTCTACAAGACTTGAGAGATGTTGCCAATTTGTCCTTTTCGGGAGACGATTGAAGTCTCTGGTCTTACGGGTTTGTCAGCTTTTTCTTTTCTTTGGTTCCGTATCTGATCGTGGTGTTCTCGGATTTGAAAATGGATTGATTTTAAGAAGTTGTTGATAAAATTGAGGAGGAAAAGATTTTACTGGTAGAGCAAGAAACAGGGGATGCATCTTTTTGAAACTAAACAAGAGAGGAATGGGGAGGAAATGTTTTGGTCTGACGGCTGAAGATAAAAAGTCAACGTTGAGAGAGATTGTGCGATTCTTATGATCTGCCTTTGAGCAACATGTGGAATGGTCTAGAACGATTGTACGACCTCACATAGGGAGCCAGTCTAAGTTAGACAAACCTATTGTGTGTCAGTTCTTGGGTGACCTTGACCTAACATGCTAACATCGTTATACTTCTGTCCCCAAATAACCTGATGTTTCTTGGCAGTAAATTTGTCGATTTTACTATCGATTACTCTCCCACACCAGCAGTGGATCAACAACTCCTGTGCGGCTGTGATGTTAAAATCGCTGGTTTTCTCTATGGGGTTTGGTGTGGGAGAGCGAGCGCTTAACAAATGTGAATTGAATCGCCTTCTGATGACAATCAGATCCCCCTCCCTTTGCCTCTGCCATTTACGGCATTTAAGTATATCGTTAAGTACGAGTTGGTACTTTCCCTGAAAACTCATTCCAGACTGATCCGTTGGTCGGGTTTGGACCTCTGCTCGGCTCTGCGTGTCAGAAAAACCGTCCACTCTCAGACAAAAGAATGTGTATTTCTAGATTTGGCCTCCGAGGTTTCCTTAACGAGGCTAATTAACAGTCAAAGTTGCTGCCTCAGCCCAATTTTTTTAGACAAGAGGCGCGGTGAGAGAAAGCCTCAGAGAAACGCCTGAGCGTCGAGATTTTTCAGGCCGGTCATCTTCGCCTAATGTGAGTCAGGGAGGAATCTGTCTAATTTGGGCAGAGGCCAATTAAAAACCCTGCAGCCCCTGTTGTTTGTGTGCGAGCACGCTGTGAATAAAGAGGTGTCAGTCTGGTGGTAGCCGGGTCTCCTGAGGTATTCTAACACTTAATTCGTTGTGAAAAGGGAAAATTGTCAGCACGGGTAACGGCCAAAAATGAACAAACAAACGGAAGAAAAACAACCCCTCCTGCAACGATCGCATTATTCTCCCAAGTCAAAGAAACGTTCAGCGTACCGACAAAAAAAAAGCAAAAGTAGAAAAGATCTGAAAACATCATCACGGTTTTTGAAGTGCAGACATTCATTAACTCTGCACCAAAGCCCACAGAGAAAATCAGTGATTTAACGTCACAGCACACAGGAGCTGTCGATCCACTGCTGCCTCCATCAGTAACTTCAAATGTCTTATTTTGTGACTTCGGTTTGAAGTCCTTCATTCACATTTACCTCAGTGACACAAAGTGACCACACGAGGCAGCAGTAGACTAGCAGCTCCTGTGTCCCCGCCAGCTAAAATCACTGATTTTCTCTATGGGGTATAGCAGGTCTGAAGGGGACTGCAGAGTCGGTTCTTTTGGTCTGGTTTTCTTCACCTGAAGCAACGTTTGTTTCTCTGTGAAAATGAATCTGTCGATGGACTCCGACACAGCAATGTTGAGGAAATCACCGACCGACCGACCGATAAACCGACCGACCGGCAGACAGCACAATTAAAGGGGCCGTTTGTTTGTTGGTGTCTCTGAACGTTTGAAGGCGTGGCGTTCGCTGACTCGCCAGAAAAAGACTTGAAAGACGTCCTTTTAATCCCCGGCGTTTCCTCTCGGTGTCAGCAGCCGCTCTGTTTGTATCGATCACTCCATTCATCACACTCGTCATCTCGTCATCGTCGCCACTGCTGCCACGTGATTTCCCATCATGCCCAGCGGCTATTTCCAGTTCCATTTTTACTCCATCGTCGTCTGTCGTTTTAACTTCCTGTTGTTTATTGACATTAAAGTTTTATTTACTGACTCAACACTAAAGTTTACTAAACTCAGTCAGAGGTTTGTTCCTCTTCACTCGTTCAGTCTAACTCCTCCTCCTTCTTCCAGGTCGACCGTGTGACGGTGACGGCGGAGGGAGGCGTTGGCGGTCGCCCCAACAACCGTCCCGGGGGCGGAGTCATGCGCGTCCACCGCCACTTCGCCTTCCCGGCCAATCAGATGTACGTGGTGGTGCTGCACCGCGAGATGAAGCCCATGAGGGTTTACCGCCTGAACGTGAGCTTCGACGCCGCCATCGAGGACGAGCTGCTCGGCTTCTTCAGGAGCTCGTACACGCTGCAGAGGGAGCGGCGGTACGCCGACACACGCACGCACACACACGCAAACGGTGGTTTGTGAAAATCAGAAAATCAGCCTGAGGTCATCACCCCGAACCTACCCCGTCCCAATCTAGAGCAGATGTCCCTAATTAAGTGGTCTTTAGTGTGAGGTTCATCTCCAGAGGGATCCAATGACACACAAACACACACACACACACACTGTAAAACACACTGAATCATTTTTTCTGCAGCAGCAGGTGGTTCCGAGAAAAGGTCAGAGCTTCACATCCACGACATTGATTAACTCTCACACACACACACACACACACACACACACACACACACACACACACACACACACACACACACACACACCACTCACTCCCTCCTTATGAATTTCCCATAAGCATCTGCTGCAGAGTTGTTTCCACATCAGATTTCTTCCCCACGGTGCTGATGGGAAACAGACTGTGTGCTGATACATTTATTATTTCATGCATGGGTTTGTGTGTGTGTGTGTGTGTGTGTGTGTGTCACCGCAGTAAAATAACATCTTTATAACATGACGTCCTCTCCACTCTCCTCTCCCACAAAGTCTTATTTAATTAATCTATAACAAAGCCAGATTTTCACATTATAAGTCTTTCTGTGATTAAAGGTCCTTAAATAGAAAGTGCATAAATCAGTGATTTTGTTGATCCACTGCTGCTTCTGTCAGTTAATTCAAATGTGTTATTTTGTAGAATTCGGCGTTTAAAAACCTTCCTTCAGATTGACCTCAGTGACACTAAGTGACCACACGAGGCAGCAGTAGACCAGCAGCTCCTGTGTCCCTGTGAGCTTAAATCACTGGTTTTCTCGCCAAAACCTGGTCCTAATGAGGCAGAGGAACTTTGTAAGTTTAAGATTAAGGTTTGCATTGTGGTCAGTCTTTGTTTAGTCTGTTTAAATGAATGAACGTCCTGACAAGACCAACTGGACAAACCTGTGTGTGTGTGTGTGTGTGTTCTTGTATATGTATCTTTGCGAGGACCAAACACATACAAACCAGAGGAAGTTAAGGACATTTTTTTGTGGGTTTTTTTTTCTTAAATTTAAAAGGATTTTTTTGAGGATTAAGACCTGGTTTTCTGGCTTATGTGTGTGTGCGCTTGTATTTGATTTGTCACCTTGTCAGGACCTGCAGTCCTCATGGAGACCAAAATCTGGTCCCAATATTGAGGCAGAACCTCATTTTCTGAGGAACTGGTTAAATTTGGGATTAAGATTTGAATTGTGGTTATGGGTTAAGGTTTGGATTAGTCATTAACTGGTTAAGTATTAGGGTTAGACCATGGACCATGGAGGCCATTAGTCCTCCATGGAGACCGAATGTGGTCCTAATGAGGCAGAACCTCATTTCTGGCTAAGTTTAAGACTTGAATTGTGGTTAGGTTAATGTAAGTTAAGGTTAGGGAATAAATGTGGATGCAGAGACCTGAGAAGAATAGCTGTACACACCTCTGTGTGTGTGTGTGTGTGTGTTCTTGTATGTGTCTCTGTGTGAGGACCATAACATTCACACACTTCTAAATGGTTAATGTGTGGTTTTAGGGTTTGAATCAGGTTTAGGTTAAAGCTCAGTTGTGATGGTCAGGTCTGTGTGTGTCCTCCGTACAAACACACACACACACACACACACACACACACACACACACACACTGTTTTCCAGCTTCCTTCTGAGTAAAGCAACACTTTATTTTTGACTTTATAAACAAAACAGCTGTTTATTCGTTTCCTTGTTTATTCGGTTCGTCACCAGATTAACACGTTAAATATTAATGAGCGCAGACGGCTGCCTTCTCAAGAGTGTGAGTCAAATCATTTCTCCTCGTCGCCGTCTGAAATTTAAAAACACACACACACACACACACACACACACACAGACACACACTGCTCTCTCTGTCTGTGTTGTGTGTTTTCTTGTTTCCCTCTCTGTGACCGCGCTTGTGTCGTTAAACATTTAACTAAGCGCTTGTCGTTTGATGTGCGACGACGCCGCCGCTCTGACGCTCCGTCTGCTCTCGCAACGATCCGATATCGATCTGTTATCGATCCAAGCAGCAGCAGCAGCAGCAGCAGCAGCAGATTAAAATATTGAATCACAATTACTCACACATTTTTATCTATTCTAAATGTCCCTTCATTTCTTTTTGTCCCATTATTTTTTTCTTATTTTAATGCTCTCATCAGCATAGAAAAATGGATCGTCTTGCTTTGTGCTAATGTTTTTTTTTTTATTGAGACAATACCTCTGTCACTCTGCATATTTAGAGTTATTCCTCTTATTGTGAGAGCTGCACAATAACAAGAGAGGCTGTGTATCATAATGTGCCGTTCTTCAGCGCCGTGGGTTTAATGTGTTGTTGCCATAACGAGCTAATCCGAGCTAAAGGAGCTAGCGGTCTTCGGTGGTCTCCTCACTATGGTTCGGGGGGTCTGCCAGCTTGGTTACTAACATATGTATATGTACATATATGTATATATATGTACATATATGTATATACATATACATGTATGTATATACATATACATACATGTATATATATATATATATATACACATATATGTATATGTATAATAATGTCAAACATTTAGTCATTTCTGTTCTTCTGTCGTTTCTGATGAGAAAAAAACCATCAGCAAATGGATGTGTGTGTGTGTGTGTGTGTGTGTGTGTGTGTGTGTGTCCTACGTGTGTGTGTCAGGTTGTCAGTCAGGATTACTATGACGACAAGTGTATCGTGGCAGCAACGTGTGTGTGTGCGATTCTGATTCTCTCTCTCTAGATTCCGATTCATTCATTTTGTATTTTTTCATTTTGTAAGTTGATTGTGTGCCTGGTTTAAAACAATAGGGCAATAAAAGCACTGGTTAAAGGTCAAAGGTCAGAGGTCGCTCTCTCCTCTCGCTTTGTCTCTCTCTAAATTAAATTACATTCAATATAAAAGGTCTTCATTGTTGTGGGAAATGTACGTTTACGTTGCCAAAGCAACGAAATATGAGTCATTTACATAAAAATGAAACAAAATTGTGTCCAAACAAGATAAGTTATACAAAAAAATCAAGTTATACAAAAAAATCAGCAATATTAAAACATGACCATGTAGGATAATTACACTTACACAGTTATATAACACAACGTGTTTCACTACTGACTGAACATTATTTTGAATATATAAATCAAACGTTAAAGGCTGGAAAAGTCGTACGATTAAAACATCAAAGCATTATAACAAAACAAGAACACTCCTCTGAAGCCTAACACTGCCCATTTTGGGGGGCGGAGTCTGGGACAAACAAACCGGAAGCGTGGTCGAGGAAAACCAATAGTAAAAGTTGAATGCAGTCACTGGTGTTTGACCAGAGGGGGGCAGTAGATTCCGACACCGATTAATATCACAACATGTATAAAGACTGAAAAAAAGCTGGTTTCGGAGTTTAGTTCCATGTGAATCCGAACAAACGCTTTGGCTCGTAGTTTTGCGATGTTTGTAGAGCGCTAAGTCTAAGTTTCCGTCGACAGCTGCATATTTGAAACAAAACAAAACAGTCTGTGCGACTTTAAGAAACCCATGTTCAGTCAGAGTCACATGTTTACGCATGTTTTTTAGAGTCTTGTTTTAATTGCACAAAGGCGATAATTAGGTTTTTTGACCGTGGTGTGAATGCAGCCACCGTGTGGCGCTGCTGTAATTGACTGTGTGTGTGTGTGTGTGAGTGAGTGGTGGAAACGCAGCGAGGCAGAGCAGAGTCTCTCCTCCTCCTCCTGCCGCCGCCGCCGCCGCTCCTCATCAATTCACTGTCCATTTGTGGGGAAATGATTGTGCTGTTTCCTCTCGTAACAGATTCAGTTTCACAGTAAATTAAAAAATCCTCGCGGGTCCATTCTGCTGTGACTCACCGACACTCGGCCATGTTCAAACTATATATCCAGTCTAATTAGGTCGCAGCAGGGTCTTGCCTCCATTACCACAGGTCTCGGCTCTTATTTTTGTCGTCGTCCTCTTCCACAAATCCTCTCCGGATCCTCTTTGTGTCGTCTTTTCTCTTTGCCTTTTTTATTTAACTGTCCTGTCCTTCCTCGTCCTCTTCCTCCTCCTCTGTGGCAGTGAGACGTCGTGTTCCTGTTGTTGCAAATGTCAATGTGAAAAATATTGTAATCGACTGGAGCAGAATGATGAGGTTTTAAGATGAGATGTTGTTTCAGACTCCTCGTGTGTGAACGCCGGGAAACAGCGACACAAACCTGGGCCGTCAGGACGGTCGAGGCCTTCGTTGACGTCCGGTGATGATTTAAGTCGATTCCTTCCTCCACCATAAATCAGACCTGCTCGCTGATTTTGTAAAATCACCTGCGAGGGGTTTGACACGAGCAAAACCTTTAGAGTTCTCACGTCCTAATTGCAGATCGCTGCAAATTCAGCGATCTCACTCCGACTTTGTGTCATTTTAACGCCTTATATCTAATTAACTAATGAATTAATCTCAGAACTGTTTGAATTCAGACTTCGCAGGTTATGCTTTTTGACCTGTACGTGGGTTGCTGCGGCAAACATGATCGTAAATGTCCACTCTGACGTTGTTACTGTAGCATTTAAAAAAAATTACTTCCTTTCCCCAAGGTAAAAAAATGTCACGATAGTACAATAAACTTTACACGACAATATTTAAAACATGAAGAATTCAATGATGTTTCTTAAATGGTAAGTCCATACTTCAGTGACTGCTTACTTAGTTGAGCATCTGTGACCACAAGGTGGCAGCAGCATCGTATTATAGTAGAATATTTTTTTTTAATGCAATGTTTCGTTATTAGACTTTCATCAGGTGAAACTAAAAAAAGTAAATCTAGGGAAAGAAGCAACAGTTCGGTGGAGGTGGGCGAAACAGTAGGATCTCAAAATGATATCCCGATATTCTGTCACGGTATCACAGTGATGATATTTGTGTTTTGATATTATATGGATCAGTATATACTTCAAATGAATCTGCGAATGAAAAAACATACAGAAAACAGCAAATTAAAACTTGATAATTAGGTGGTGGGCCGCATGAAAGTGACTGCCGTGTCGCAAGTGGCCTCCAGGCCGCGGGTTTGAAACCTCTGCTTTAACTGGTTGTTTTTAAGCATCAGTAGAACACCATGTACATATATAATAGAGAGATTTTTGAGCAAACAACTTGTTTTTGCTACGAGCTAATCTTCAGGCTCCCAAAGAACACCCAAGAAAGACCCCAAAAAATCTGTGACACATCTGTGGGTCCCAACCCAGTGTTTGGGGACCATTGCCTGAACACACAATCATGCAGAAAGTGTCAGAAACCGTGATGATAACATTTCCATTTCTCTTGTTTTTCACACAGTTACCTCGCCGTGACCCAGTTCAGTCCGATCCACGCCCGGAAGGCCTTCCCGTGCTTCGACGAGCCGGTCTACAAGGCCACGTTCTCTCTCGCCCTCCGCCACGACCAGCAGTACACCTCGCTCTCCAACATGCCCGTAGAGAGCAGCTCGCTGCCGGACGACGACGGCACCGTGACCAACCGCTTCGCCCGGACGCCCCGCATGTCCACGTACTACCTCGCCTGGGCCGTGTGCAACTTCACCTACAAGGAGACGCAGACGGACGGCGGCGTGACGGTCAGTCCTCTCACACACACACAAAAAACATGTCCTGATGGTTTTAGGGTTTTCTTTGACGCAGTTTTAGTTTTAATTTTTTTTTTCCTGCTTTTACGAAACACATCTATGGATTTTTCCTGTGAGTCCTAAATGATGGAAAACCTTTTAAAAAACAAGAGGTACGGAAGCCCTGATGGACAAGTTTGAAAAAAGTTAGGTTTAAAAGTTAGGGTTAGTTTACTTTGGCGGTTGCCGGGGGGCACATTTAAAAAAAAAAAGGATGATTTTACTGCTTTTATTTGTCTTTTAGAAAGAAAATAAACTTTTTTTTAAATAATAATAATAAAAAAATGATGGTGATGACGGGGTAGTGTGTATAATATGTAAAATGTGTTTTTCTTATACTGATTTTGACCATTAGGTGGTGCCGTGCCACCACTGTCCTACTCTAAAGTGTGCATTTTCAAAGGTTTTCTACGAGGAATGCTTTTGGAAGTCAGTTGACGTAGTTTAAGAACAAATAACGATAATGAAAATCATTGAATTAATCATACATGGAAATATATGATATTTTCTTATCATATGCTGTTATTTACTGACAAAGTTACCCATCGTTTTCACCAACAAAAAAACCTTCATGAGTAAACACCATTAACACAACACATAAAATCATAAACATTAAAATAATAATCAAACAACATCCTCGCACAAAGGTATTTTCTTTCTCTAATATTTATCTCACGATTACGACATAATTATCCCCCGTTCCTTCAGATGAGACCAAAGGTCTTATTTATTCACGGATCTCCTTCTTCTGGGCGTCATTTAACGATCTAATTATGCAGCAGACACCAAACACTGTCACTGTTTTTCGTCTCCGTCCTCTCTGCTCCTGCGTCTCGCGGCGCCGCCGCAGAACCCGCCAAGGATTCATCGTTAACGTACAGGAAGTCGGAGGCTCAACCCCGATCACCTCTAAAGTGGTTTTCATATCATTAAATCTTTATCTGTGGGATTTAAAACACTGCACTTGTTCTCACCAGACAAGAATCTGCATAATGAAGTTTTGATTAGGGAATAACAGCTTTTACATCCCATGATAACCAGACAAAAGAGGTCAATTCAGTATGAAAGAGCCATAAAGGGAAAGCATTTTCCCCAAAGCATTGACTCAGAGGAGGTGGGAACTTCTCCTCCCCCGATTATTATCTTATAAACTATCACAAAGGCATGAAAAGAAAGCTGCTAAAATTAGACAAGAGAAACTGTAAAAACATCCATTTTCTGCCACTTTCCATGGAAGAGACGGAGCCCGAACAGAGACGCGTTCACAATCACCGCCTTGAATCATTTGAGAGAAACTTCTGGAACATCTAGAAAATTAAAAGTTCAGGTCTTTAGAAACCTCTCAGCTTCTCCGACATTTAGCTGACTCCTGTAAAAGTGTTTCAATCTAGAGTGCTAGAGTAGGTGGGGGGTGTGCTGTAGGTAATGTGGTTGTTAGGGTATGTAGGGTAGAGTGATTGGTAGGATGGGAAGGTAGGTAGGTAGGTATTGTGGCTGCTTGGTAGGACGTTGGTCGCTAGTGTGGCTAGGGAGATGGTTGGTAGTTTGGTTGCTAGGGTAGGTAAGATGGTAGCTTGGTAGGATGGGTAGGTTATTTCCAAGGGTAGATGTTAGGTAGGGTGGTTGCTAAGGTAGGTTGTGTGTTAGGTAGATGGCATGGTTTGTTGGTTTGCAGGTATTTAGGTAGGTAGGTTGCTAGGGTAAGTTGGTAGAGTAGGTAGGTAGGTAGTTAGGTTGGGGAATTTTTTGAAGGTTTACAGCACCTGGTATTGCGAGGTTATCGTCCAGACCTGACCAGATTATCTCCTGTAATCAGGCCGGATCAGTCGTATTCAGAGTGATGTGAATGTCAGCAGAGATAAACGATAAGGAAACACATTTGTTTGCTTGTTTTCCTGTCACTTCATTTCTTTGGGGAATTTTGCCAAATGTGATCAAACACTGAACAAACACTGACGACGGAGATGAACGTTCAGTTCAAGTGTGGAGATTAGAAACTGTGTCAAAGGAACAGGATTAACCAGATCATCAGAATAACTCCGCTTATCGCCGTGTTGCGAGTGCAGTCGTAAATCACCAGCGTTTCCCCGTTAAGAAGCTTAATAACATCACCATCTGCTGTCAGGGAATAATGAGCCATTAAAGTGTCGAAGGTCTCGAAAACGCACTCTGTCATGTTGATAAGTTTGAGTTTGTATCGCAGCAAAACAATAATCTGCACATAGATGTGGAATTTATACTAAAAAATACTTACTACTACTCATTCTAAAACATCCACAGATCAGACTTTGTATTTACGTATATCTACAGTACATATTTATATATGTACACATACACACATATATATATCATTATACTCAGTGGTTCAGAGCCACATTTCCCACAATACTTAGCAAAATGTAAACATCAACTTTGCAAGATTTTTTTTCCCTCTTGTAATTAAAAGGAGAAGCCCATTTTCTCTTAACATAACGTTTTGCTAATGCATAGCTAATGTTAGCATTAGCAAATGTGGAGGTTTTAAAAATAAATCGTAAACTCACATTTGCAACACAAGATTATTTTGAAGAAAACAACATGGCACTCAATTTGTGGCGAGCTAGCTCGTGCTAACATTAGCTGTGTAATAGCACAGTTGCTAACTTATGCTTACGACACAAGGTTTTGGCAACACCAGCTAGCATGCTATTGGATTAATTCTAACACAACGAAAAAAAGTTGGTAAAAAAATACGTTAATTTTGTACGTACACGATAAGACGGGCTTTGAACTGGACATTGATCACGACACAAGAATTAGCCACTTTATTTCCATTGCCTCTTTGCCTCTGCTGAAGTTAGCATGCATATTGTGACTGAAGGTCGCCACCACCTGCTCACATTAGGGAACTACAGAGAAAACTCTGTAAATAATTATTTCTCAGCTAAATATCTCTGACATTCTTCCTTTGGTGTGCTGAGATTATTGGATAATAACACGCTCTGGAAGTGAGTGCATGCTCAGATTAGACTCAGTGTGATTTCTCACTAATGGCATGAATTGGTTTGTGAGTGTTTGTAACACACACACACACACACACACACACACACACAGCTGCTGCTGTCGACCGCGGTGACAGACGAACAACACGAGCTAATGCTAACACTACAGCTGAGCCTCGCAGAGCGAGACAAAGTTTGATTTGAATATTTTAAACAATCACAACAAAGAATCAGCCGCGCTGAGTCCAAGCTTTGGGTCAGAGGTCGTAGAAACAAGAAGCATAAATAATATTTTATATACAGAGTGAATGTGTAGCTATCACTCTGACCTTTAGTTTCTGAAAATTATATATATATATACATATATACATATATATATATATATATATACATATATACATATACATGTAAGTGGAAGAAACCACATTTTTCAGAGTGGAGGCGGAGCCTAACAGGGGAGCTACGATACCTGCAGTCATGTACCTGTTGAACGGTACCAGCCGCCAATCACAGCCTAGCACCGCCCTAACTATCCGCTGCTTTTCGGTGCCGCCCCTTGTTGGACAGTCGACTTAATAAACAGTGCAGTGCTAAATGTTTGGAGCGGCGTAAACGACAAGATTTGAAATATTTGGAGACGCGGTGGACGTGCGGACACCTCGCATATGGGCGTCACTCTCTGTTTCCTGTTTGTACGTCTAAAGCCTTTAATCGCCCTTTAACTACGACAACAGTTTAAGCAGAGATATGCAGACGCACGGACGCGCATACACGCGTCGCACACAAGGACAAAAACACGCGCGACCTTGTTTCTCCTCCTCCTCCGTCTTCCTCCTCTTCCTCCGATCATCTCTCTATCAGTGTAATTACAGCTCATCCATCCTCGTCTGCCACAAACTCAAGGACGGCACGGCAACACGCACGCACACACAGGCCTGTGTCTCCTCGTTATCAATTGATAAATTTAGTGAAATGCAGCTTTAATGATGAATCATATGCGGGTCATTCATAACCATCGCCAGCCTCTGACACTGTGTGTGTGTGTGTGTGTGTGTGTGTGTGTGTGTTAACGTGAAACCACTCGAGCCTGAGAGCGCTCCGTGTCTTTTGTAATTAACAAATTAATCTTAATTTTCGTCCTCGTGGAAAAACGACTTCCTTCTGTCGGGTCCGTTGTTGAACGGTAAAGGAGCATTCCCACATTATTACACTTGTGAAGTGTTGCCACAGGCACAGACAGTTAGTAAATCACTCACTCTCCCACACCAAAGCCCATAGAGAAAATCAGTGATTTTAACATCACAGCACACAGACGCTGTTGATCCACTGCTGCCTCCATCACTAAGTTCACATGTATTATTTTATGACTTCGGCTTTCAAAAACCCTCATTCAGATTCAAATCAGTGACACAAAGTGACCACACGGGGCAGCAGTAGAACAGCAGCTCATGTGTCTCCGCGAGCTTAAATCACTGATTTTTTCTATGGGGTTTGGTGTGGGAGAGTGAGCGCTTTACAAACTTCAATTCTAATCTGTTTTTTCTTCCCTTGACTGAGAGCGATCGTATCACGTCGACAGCCTTCATCCTCTTCCTCCTCCTCCTCCTTCTTCTCAGAACAGAAGAGCCGATTTCATTTCAGTGAACAAACACTTTACACGAAGCAGGAGAAACTGTAAAAGTCGGCGCGTGGTGGTTTTGCTCGGGTAACAACATTTAAATGCAGCCTGTGATTGTGTTTACACAGAGAGAGGGAGACGGAAAACAAAAAGAGATAAAACTCGTGTGCAGAGCGTGAAAGAGATCCAGGAAACATCATATGCATATTTTCATAAGTGGAGACGCCGGCTGCGTCTGTTACAGAATCGCTCTCATATTAAAATCTGTGTTTCAGCCCTGAAGGCGGTGGAGACGCCGCTGTCTGTTTGCAGAGCAGCCTTTTCTGACAGAAACATTAATCCGCCCTCTTCCTTCTCCTCCTCCTCTAAAACCTTTGAAAGAAACAGATTTATACGACAGAGGAGGAGGAGGAGGAGGAAAATCACACACACAACCCTCATGACGGCTTCATCTGACGGGAATATTCATCCTTCACCGTCTTCATCAAACAGCCGAAAAAAAAGGAAAGAATCCGTCACGAACTCTGTATGTGTTTTTTTTTGTTGTGTCAAAGGTCGCATGACGAGACTTTTGGCTGTTTTAGCATCAAAAACACGCGACGTTTGAGCGGTAGGTCATCGTTTCCTCCCGAGACGATGTGTTTGTCACCTTTACACAATGAATCCAGCTGGTGGCGACGTTCGCTCAACAAGAAACTTAAGCTATTGTTGTATTATATATATATATATATATATATATATATATATATATACGTGACCGGACGTTAAATTCACCAAAGACTTCAGGACGAACCCGAGTCTGTAGCCTGTTTGCTAACAGGCAGCAATAATTCTGGTTAGCATGCGAATGCTGTGATGGTTTCGTTTGCGGGTCCACCGATGTCGACGTGTTTACAAGGTAAATCCAGTTGTTGGCGTCCAACACTCAACAAAAAATGTAGCTTTTGTTACCAGACGTCAGTACAAATCCTGCCTACAGAGGGCAGCGTGTGTTCTTTCAATGGTGACGGTCGCACAACGAGACTTTTAAACCAATGACTTCAAGACAGACATGAAAAACACACAATGTTTGAGTGGCGGGTCATGTTGTCCACACATGACGATGTGTTCATTGCATTTACCAGATGAATCCAGTTGGTGGCGACGGTCGCTCAGCGAGAAACTTTAGCTGTTGTTGTATTCACATTACCAGCGGGGGTTAAATGACAGGGTTAGGGTTATGACAGACCTGATGCTGTAGCATGTTGCTAACATACGGCAATAATTCTGGTTAGCATGCTAAAGCTATCAGAGATGCTAGCAGAGAGTTTTTGTTTCAGTGTCCACCGAAGTTTAACCACATGTACGAGATGAATCAAGTTGGTGGCAACAAGAAATGTAGCTCTTGTTGTATTTGCTAGACAGCGTCAGTACAGATCCTGCCTGCAGAGGGCAGCGTGTTTGCGAAAAATGTGTTCTTTTTCGACGTCGCAACGGGACCTTTTAACTATTATTATATTTACGTGTCTGGACATTAAATTCAGACGTCAGGACAGACCTGATGCTTGCTAACAGACTACTACTACAAACTAGTTAGCGTGCTAATGCTAGCACAGGCACATCAGGAATAGACAGAAATAGAGGCAAAATAACTGGTGGAAAATGATTTTTAAAAAAATGAATTTTTCTTTTCCAGATTTTCTAGCAATTTGAATAAAATGGATGTAATTTGATTTAAATTTCATGGATTATTTTCATGAGTCTTGTTTTAATAAGGAAATATCTCCATTTCGCATTAAAATGAGGAAATGGTGCATTCAAACTCTGTTTGAATCGAGCGTGATTTCGTCTTGAGTGACACAAAGGTGGGCGGGGTTTTATCCTGTAGTTCTGACGTTTTTTTGTTGACAAACTTTTTCCTGTGTGTACATTCCTTAATGTTAGCTAAAGTCAAGCTAAATGCGAAAGGAGTAGGAGGTATTCAAAACCTACAAATGACGCACAATACGCACAAGCTAGCTGACCTTGCGTCAAAAACGTTATCGCATTTTCCCGCTAAAGAACGTGAACAATGTTGGGTTTAAAACTTGATAAGAGTTGACAAGTGATCATAAGATGCTACACAAGCTGCTAATGCTAACGCAAACTTAATCAAATGTAATCACATTTTCCTGCGTTTTTAAAGCAGAAAAATGTGATAAAATCATTTATTATTGTGTGTTTTTTTTCTCAGGTTTTGCTGAATTCACTTTTTTATTTGTTGCTTTACTGTAAGTCACTAAAGCGCAGAGATATCAGAGAATACAAGAGAAGATAAAAGGAGGCGGGGACTCAGATCTGAGATAAACAATGAGCCGTGGCTTCAAAACAAAACTCCAGCGTTTATGAAAATAAACAAAACTGTTAATTGAAAAGAGAATAAAAAATGGTGTCGGGATTTTCCACTTGTTTGTTCGGAGACTTCCTGGTTTAATTCTGCGCTTGTCTCCGTCCTCCGCCTCTTTGTCTCGTCTGTGTTTGCATCTCGTTTCCTGTAATGAGCCGCGTTCCCTTCAGGGAGGATTAAAGTCTCGCACTGATGTTTGTTTGTGTGTGTGTGTGTGTGTGTGTGAGGTGACCCACAGAGAATCGTAGCCTCGTTCTTCCTTCATCATAAAGCGACGTCTGTCTGTGTTTGATGCCGTGAAACTTACCGCGAGGGTCGATCGTGTCGCACAATCACAGAGCGAGTGGATTCTTCACATACAGTAATCGCTCACACTAGAATATTCTGCATCATTTTCACGTAGTAATATATCATTTCAGTAGAAAAAAATAGTTTATTGTTAATATTTCACATCTAAAAACAAATATATCTATGATTTACAGACTTTTCCAACAGGAAACTGAAGTTTGTAAACCACTCACTCTCCCACACCAAAGCCCATAGAGAAAATCAGTGATTTTAACATCACACACACAGGAGTTGTTGATCCACTGCTGCCTCCATCACTGAGTTCAAGCATGTTATTTTGTTATTTGGATTTACACAAAGTGACCACACGAGGCAGCAGTAGACCAGCAGCTCCTGTGTCCCTGCGAGCTAAAATCACTGATTTTCTCTATGGGCTTTGGTGTGGGAGAGTGAGTGGCACAAAGTGACACAAAGTTCCATGTATGATAGTTTACGATATTATAAGATAATATGATTGGCTGTGATGTTTCAGACAGAACGAGGGTCAGGTGAGGTCGTGTGTGTGTGTGAGGTCGTGTGTGTGTGTGTGTGTGTGTGTGTGTGTGTGTGTGTGTGTGTGTGTGTGTGTGTGTGTGTGTGTGTGTGTGAGATGCGTCTCGTTCCTCTGAGCCATCGACCAGTAAACTATTAAAACCACATCAGTGAGACACACTGTTGCACCGGGCGACACGTCCCTTTATCACCACACACACACACACACACACACACACACACAGTGACGCGTCTCTGAGGTCGTGATAACGCGGCAGCGCGGCCGTTAATGAAGTCTCACTGTCGTCCTCTCCGTCTCCCGTCAGTGTCCTCGTCGTCGTGTCTGTCTCGATGATTTGCTGCATCATTTTCCGTCCGCTCACCGGGGAATGTGGTGACTCGGCAGTTTTCTCTCAGGTGTTTTTGCAGGAAAAAAAAAAACCTGCAAATCTTTTGTTGTCGTTTCTGCTTCACACAAAAAAAAAACCTCCAAACTTTACATTTCTCTCTGTTATTCTCCACAATCTCATTAACTGAACACTTTATTGTTGAAAAACTGGTGGAAAATGTTTTTTAAAAAAAGGAATTTTTCTTTTCCAGATGTTTTTTTGTGAATTATCTGCAATTTGAATAAAATGGATTTAGTTTGATTTAAATTTCATGGATTATTTTCATGAGTCTTGTTTTAATAAGGAAATATCTCCATTTCGCATTAAAATGAGGAAATGGTGCATGATAACGAGAAAACGATCTTGTTATAGTGAATATATCTTATTATTTCTCATTAAAATGAGGAAATTATAATGAGAAACTCTCCTTATGATGAGACATTTTTCTGTTACAACAAAAAACTATTGTTTCAAAGAGAAAATATGCAATAATTCCTCCTTAAAATGAGAGAACATCGCATTATAACAAGAAACTTTCTCATTATGTTGAGAAATTTCTTGTTTTAATGAGAAAATATCGCATTATAACGACAACAAAAAACTATTGTTTTAATTAGAAAATATCAAATTATTTTTTCCTACAGTGAGAAAATATTGCATTATAAATATTTATTTTTCTTAATCAGGTTAAGTGTTAGCGTTAAAGAGGACGTGGCTATGAGCATTAAAGAGGTGTGGCTATAACTTGTTTTTGCGAATTCTGATAAATTTATTCTGATGGGAACGAGAAAAGAAAATGATAACTCTTCTCCATTCGTTTAAAAACGTAACCAATGATTTTTAAAAGATTTACTGTCGTCGCCATGGTTTCGTTTATGGTTTTTGAGTGAGTGACACATTAACATCCCATAATATAGATACAGGAGACGCAGTTTTTCCTCCCAGCGTCGTCGGTGTGATTTAGTGTTGTCGGCCATTAAAGAGCTATAATGATATTAAATGTCACATTAACATCCCATAATGATCACACACGTCCATAAAGGTCACTTCTACGTTTGATTTAGTTTTTTTTTTTTTAATGTCTGTGAGAGAAGCTCAGGAGAACAGCATCATGGGAATTGTAGTTTAGTCAACTTTCCGGTTTATAACGTGAACATTTATTTAACAGTGTAGCTGTTTTAACTGGCAAAACAAAACAAAAATCGCAATTTTTAAACAATTCTTATTCACTCTTATATGATGTCGTAATGCTTTATCGTGTTATTTGAAAATGATGAGTCAGCACCGCTCTACGTACGTCAGAAACCTGCATGTTTCCCAATAATTTGGCACGACTCGCTAATGCTAAACAGATAAATAAGATGTTCTGCTACATCTGCTTAAAGTTTTTTTATCTGGTTTTAAATCTCATAAAAAAAAAGGACTTAAAAAGTTTAATTTCAGAAAAATCGCAATTAAACATGTTAGCCTAATATTTCACAGGTTCAGTCTTTACGCCGACGACGTCCTTTAATTCTCTTCAGAGAAAGTTTCAGAAACTGGGAAAGAAAGGGAAAAATACGTTTGTTTTTCTTCTTGTTTAGATTCCTCTCCTCTCTTGCTTCCTACTCCTCTCTCCTCCCTCCTTGCTTCCTTCTCCTCTCCTTGTTATCTCTCCACTCGTCCGTGACATCTCTCGCCACATTCTGTCGCTCCGTCTGTCGCCCTTGGATGATGGATGGGGTGACGGACACTCGGTTGCCACGGTAATTTGATGGATGGTTTAGCAACTGATAAGAGCACAGGGAGAGCACGATAACACACACACACACACACACACACACACTCTCCTCCCGGCCGACTGTCCGTCCTGGGTCCTTGGCCGTGAGACGGACGAGTCTCCGCCGCCTCTGCTCCAGAACAAACGCCCGCGAACCACGACAGCGGCGGCGGCGTCAGCACAGGTGACGATGTGAATGGACAGATGTGTGTCGGCGCCGCCGCCGTGGTTCACAGGCCGTGATGGAACGAGACGACGGTCTCTTCGTCAATGTCAATGAGACAAAAGAGAGAGTGAGACGGAGCAGAGACGCCACGAGGACGATTTCACCTCTGTCAAAAAACATACGACTCTGTTTCCTGCAGAGAAAAATGAGCTTGGGCTTCTCTGACCTCACTCCTTCACTATCGTATGTTAACCCTCTCAATAATAATAATAATAATAATAACAATAACTAGGACTGTACGCAGTCATGACGGCCTCCTCGCGTCCCCCACACAAGTCGGGGAGGGCAGCGATTCGATTTGGCCAAGTAAGAGGGCACTTCCTGTTTCATGGCGGCTAAATTCAGAATGGCCGACTTCCTGCTGGGTCAAGTCTATGTCCGTGGACGGTCTCTTGTGTCACGTGTGAAGTTTTGTGGCGATCACAGTCACAGGGCACTTGTTTCGATTTCCTTTCGATAAAGTTTTGCCTTTGATGTGATTAGCACCAACTTACACGCTTGTTTTCTGTTGATGTGTCTACGATAAACAATCTAGCTAGTTTAGCGATGGCCGACTTCCTGTTGAGTTGAGGCGTTGCTTCCGATCGACTTCTTTGTTTGTATAAGTCGGTGACATCTTCCAATCAAGTTTCGGGAAATTCGGTGGAACTCAATGTATGCCGAAGTCATAGGGCACTTCCTGTTTCGTGGCGATATTTTACGAATTTAAATCAGATTAACGCAATTATTTAGTAATTAATTGATACCATCCCACATTTGTTAGCGATAGCAGGCTGCAGTTTGAAATTCACTAAAAACTTCCGATGCTTGCCGTGGCCTCGCCCCCTTTTTCGATTAACATTTCTTTACATTTTAGAGCTGAGTTTTCATTATTGTCCTGCGTAATTGTCAACACACACAGTGCAGAGTCGTCATGTTTTTGCTGTTTCTGTAGAATCGTAGATTTGTGTGAGTTTGAAAATAGAAACATTAGAGCTGCTGTTGTTGTTAAATGTAAATATGATGTAGAATATGAACAGATGCTTGAATTGGCGGCAGCAGCAGCAGCAGCAGCAGCAGCAGCAGTATTTCTCTCTCTCCTGGGAGAACATGGACTGGATGTTGTTGAATTCTCAGGAGACGACGACGCTCAGTTCAGCAGCTTCATTCAGAGCAGATACAGTTTCAATAAAACCTCCACTCCGGTGGAGTGGCTCAGTGGTTAAGACCCTACCTTGTGTACCAAAGACATCATGGTCGCAAGTTCGATTCCACCCCGGCTAATTGTACTTGATTCCATTGTAAGTCGCTTTGGATAAAAGCGTCTGCTAAATGACATGTAATGTAATGTAATGTGAACACATGATCTGTGAACACATATATCGTGGGACGGTACAATATGCGATATTAGTGCATGTGAGAGCTGAATATCCGTCACAATAACTGTTGTAAGCCCCGCCCCCAAAACACTGGAAGTCATGTTTTGTGTAACACTTCCACATATATCGGAACACTATCGGATGGTACAATATACGATGTTACCATATTTTGCGATAAAAAGCACTGACAATAAGGGATTCCTGTGATATTTTACGATTTTTTTTTGTTTGTGAATTTCACGTGTTTGTCTTTTTACGACGTCAAACGTGTGTGAAACGACTTTGTTTTCCTCGTCGACGCAGCGAGGCTTCAGCAGCCGACTCGTCTCTTCTTGTAAAACGTCCGCTGTGATCAGTAACGGGCGACTTTATTGCCCATGAGACACTGCGGCGCCTCGTCTGAGGCGGAGGGTACGGGTTCAAATCCTGGATGAGCCCTTCACTTTTATTGAATTTCCTCTAACGTGGGATCAATATCGTGATGGCATCAACACACACACACACACACACACAGATAAAACACACAGCAGCTCATATAATTGTCCACATAAAGACAGAGGACACACACACACACACACACAGGTAATGTCACCCCTGCAAACTCCTCCTCATAAAAGTGTGTTTTCTCGGTGCTGTAAAACACGCCGGCTTGAGTCTGTGCAGGAAAACAAAACACACGGTAAATCAGGCACCGCTCGAGCGGCGTCACATTAAAAGAAGAAGAAGAAGAAGGAAGCGGCGCAGGTTTATTATTAAACGTCTCGAGAGCAATGAAAAGTAACCGCACTTTAATTTTCACCGAGTAAATTCCCTGGGAATTCATGAGACGACGACTCATTTAACCGCGTCTCGTAACTGGATTTTTATCCACACACTGTACAAGTGTGTAAAAGTGTGTTGTAATAACCTGCAGTGACCAGCAGGGGGACCAGTCATGTCCGTTGACGCTGGTTTGACTCTTTTCCCAGTCACAGTCCGATTGCAATCGATCGGTGACATCACTTACTCCCGTCGCCATGGTTACGCCTGTCCGTCATTTGACAGGCGGTGTGTAATTAGTGTTGGTGGATGGCGGTCATTAACTTCTTCATCCATCACTCAGACACTCGGAGAAAAGAGATAAAGATTCTCACCAGATACAAAAACTCCCACACCAAACCCCACAGAGAAAATCAGTGATTTTAGCTCGCGGGGACACAGCAGCTGCTGCTCTACCGCTGCCTCGTGTGGTCAATCTGTGTCACTAAAGTAAATTAAAATGTAGGATTTCTAAAGCCGAAGTGACAAAATAAGACATTAGAACTTAGTGATGGAGGCAGCAGTGGATCAACGACTCCTGTGAGCTGTGACGTTAAAATCACTGATTTTCTCTATGGGCTTTGGTGTGGGAGAGTTAAAAGTGCATCACTCTTCAAAAAACCCTGAAATACCCCTTTAAACTGAAATGTAAAGGTTTATTTATTTATGTTAATGTTGTTTGATTTTGTCTCCGTCCTCAGATCCGTCTCTACGCTCGGCCGGACGCCATTTCCAGCGGCGCGGGCGACTACGCTCTCCACATCACCAAGAGGCTTCTGGGATTTTACCAGGACTACTTCAAAGTCCAGTACTCGCTGCCGAAGCTCGGTGAGTCCACGTCGCCTTCGCCGTCCACTTCTTCTTGTCCTCGGGGACGTTGTCGTCCTCCTCTGTGGTGTGTTCAGGGTCAGGTGTTTGATTTCCTGTCAGCGTTGGTCAAAGTTAAAGTGCTAAAGCGGCTAGCAGTCCTCCTCCTCGTCTCTGAGCATCCGCGGGGGAGCTGCGGAGTGTGATTAGGTCTGGGATTTGAACCTCAGTCCATCACAGTCTTTTGTGTTCACACATGAAACACGACAGCGTCTGAGGGTTTGAGCTTATTTAACTTTGTACAGAGACGTGGACACTCACTCACTCATTCACTCATTCATTGACTCACTGAGAGTGAGACATCAAACCTCCACCCTCAAGCTTTCATCTGAATTCACCTGTTCACATAAATGCAGGTACAAAGAATGATTCATTCAGCAATGGATGATGGATGGATTAATGAATGATGGATGGATGATTGATAGAGAGACAAATGGTTCGATAGATGATAAATGAGTGAATGAATGGATGAATGGTAAATGAATGGATGAATTGTAATAAATGATGGATGATAAATAGACAAACGGTTGGAAGGATAGAAAGCCAGATGACTGAGTGAAAGGATGATAGATGGATAAGTGGATGATTGATGAATGAATTAATGATGGATGACATTTAATGGGTAGATGGCAAATGAGAGGATGTTTGTATGGATGATGGATGGATGAATATATGAATGGGTGAAAGGACAGGTGGACGAATGGATGGATAGAAAGATGAAAGGGTGGATGGGTGACTGACAAATGGAAGGATGGTAAAGTGGGTGATGGATGAATGAATGAGGAACTACTGAAAAATGGATGGGTGGATGGACAGACCGATGAACAAATGAATGTGTTCAATTCGATTGAAAATAGAGGCGCAAATGGAGGATGTATGGATGGATGATAAATGGGTGGGTGGATGGACAGAGAGATGGATGAATGAATGACGGATGGACGACAGGTGAACAGATGGATGGGTGATGAATAGACTGAACAGACAGACGGTCGGATGGATGGATGAATAATTGCCTGTACTGTAAACGACAGTCAGTCTCAGCGTCTTCTGCTCAGTGTCAGTGAACACAACACTGGACAGTTGGTCTCGTCCCGTCGTCCCCTGGAGAGGACAGTGGAGGACAGCGGAGGTTCTCCGTCTTCAGTGCTCAGGTTAACGAGTCGTGTCAGATGAATCAGATTTCCGTCAGTGTTTGTGTTTTGCTCTCCGTCTCTGCCACAGTCGATTAGCCTCGTCAGTGGCGTTAATGTGATCACGCCGCCGCCGTCGGACGCCTCCTCTCTGTCCACACTCATCCATCACAGCACAGATTCACCCTCAGCCACCGCTTCCTGTTTGTTTTCCGTGCGCTCGGATCAGCCGCGACCTTTACGTCCCCCCTCCTCCGCGACCTTTGTGTCGATATCACCTGCATCAGCGAGTGCGAGCACGTCCCGCCGTCCACACCGGGATGACGTGAAGATGTCGGGTAGAAAACCTTGTGTCTCCGCGTTAGAGACGTTAGAGAAGCAAACTTGTGTTTTTGTCTGAGAGGAAGCGGCGCTAAGCCAGCCCCTCGTGTGTTCATGTATAAAATCTGAGTTTGTCTGCTGACCGTGATGCTGCTCAAACGTGACTTCTACATACTTAAAAAACTCTCGTCCTGAGAGTTCAGAAATGTCCACAACAGCAGATTCTTCCACTGCAGGTGAACTTTTTGTCTCTGGCTCCAAGTGTTCGACCCAACTCTGGTGCAGGGTCACGGAAAACCGGAGGCAGAAAGCTTCCATACGTCAAACATGGTCTTTGCTCTGTTGTGGTGTCAGCACATCTGGACTCTGGACTCTCCCTTCACTGACTTCTTACTTCAGATTTCGGTTTTCAACATTTAAATCCTGAGACAGCACAGACGCAGGACCATACGCTGTTCGTGTTTCAGTGAGGAGAGTCCAGGGATTTGAGATCTCACAGAAACTTGCATGATTTAACTTGATTTCAGAATATAAACGGACATCGAAGAAGACAGAAGATCGGCAGTCAGTCTGTTGGTGGACGTATAGAAGAGCTCATTATTTGGCAGTCAGTCTGTTGGTGGACGAGAAGAGCTCATTATTTGGCAGTCAGTCTGTTTGTGGACGAGAGAAGAGCTATTATTTGGCAGTCAGTCTGTTGGTGGACGATAGAAGAGCTCATTATTTGGCAGTCAGTCTGTTGGTGGACGATAGAAGAGCTCATTATTTGGCAATCAGTCTGTTGGTGAACGATAGAAGAGCTCATTATTTGGCAGTCAGTCTGTTGGTGGACGATAGTAGAGCTCATTATTTGGCAGTCAGTCTGTTTGTGAACGAATAGAAGAGCTCATTATTTGGCCCTGGCCTCAGGCAGTCAGTCTGTTGGTGGACGTATAGAAGAGCTCATTATTTGGCAGTCAGTCTGTTGGTGAACGTATAGAAGAGCTCATTATTTGGCAGTCAGTCTGTTGGTGAACATATAGAAGCGCTCATTATTTTACATTATACATTTTCTGCTGCAAATTGTTTTTATTTTGTGTCAAGGCCGATAATTCACATGGAGAAACCTGGTCCTCGAAAGGTTTCTTTAAATATAAAAATATAAAAGTTCCACATAATTACATCCTCATGCACAACGAGCCTTTTCTCAACCGCGCAAACACCGATGCACACCTGGCCGCTGGACTGGCGCCACACAATCCACCTGAGCCGCTTGGTTCGGCTCCAGGTTCCAGCTCCAGGTTCCAGCTCTCGGCCGTGTGCTGCTAACTGGAGCCGAGTCTCAGTCCAAAACAACCCAGAAGCTGCTTTTCCACACAAACAAGAGAACAAGAAAAAAAACCCTGAGCCAAACGTGGAAACGGAACCTGGATCAGAGCCAGAGAATCTGCATCGGAGATGATTGAGTTTCTCTGGGATTAGAGCTTTGCTCTCTGAACAGATTGTGATGCAAACGTTGGACTCAGTTTTCTCTCTCTCTGCTCGGGACGTCACTGTATGGATTAGACCGTTATAAACTCTGATTAAAATCAATAATGAATTGATAATATTTCCCTGTAAAGATTCTAAAACCTGAGGCGTGAAGGATGAAAGAGTCTGAGGTGGTTTCGTTCCCTCAGGTCTGGTTTGGTCCAAAGCCTCGAGGCCCAGACTGAAATCAATATTATCGAGTAAGTGAGACCTTTAAAGTGAATTTAAAAATAACTGAGAGTCCGTGTTTGTGGTCAGGTGTCCGCAAAGTTCACCGCAGTCTGAAAGTGAAACCTAAAGACCTGAGTGGACACAACAGATGTGTCTCACAATCCGTCTTTAAATGTCAAATTAGATTCAGACATAAAGAGAAGAAAGAGACCAGAGCTGTGTTCTTGATCAGGAATGTGGTGTGGAGAGTCCAGAGTCCTTGATCCAGGTCGAGGGTGATGAAGATCAAAGAAGATTGAAAAACACAGAAGACATAACAAGACAGAAGAATATAGCAGACAGAAGAAGACAGAAGGAGACAGAAGAAGGTTCTTCATGTGTCCACCAAACGACAGAAGATCTCATGAAGTTCCTTCGCCACATTTTCTGAAACCATGAGACAAAACGATCGAAACAAACCAAAGAACTTGTGATCTTTCATCCCGACGTTCTGCTGCGTAACATGTTGTCCTCTGAGGTTCTTTGACTCCACGTCCACGTCTCAAACCTGTCCACATATAAGAGCTGCTGTCCAACAGGAGATCAGGATCCTGATGGACTCATTGTCGTGGAGTCCAGTTTACAAACATACGTGAAATTCTCCAAAGATTAGAAATGAAGAAAAACCAGAAAGACAATTTAACATTAACAGCTTTACAAAAATAAATATGATGCAAGAAATATGAACCACTTCCTCAGAAATGAGGTTCTGCCTCATTAGGACCAGGTTTTGGTCTACTGGTCCTGACAAAGTCAGTGTTTATGACGTCAAACAACTTCATCAAAACAAACGCTCTTATTTTGAAACCAAGTCCAACTGTTTTGTCCCCACACTGTTGGACTTTTACTTTTCCTGACCAGACTTTAAGGTCATGTGACCTCCAGGAGTGTGTGTCCTCACAAGGACAGCTGCACAAACCTGTGTGTGTGTGTGTGTGTGTGTGTGTGTTCATGCGTCCGTCCACATCCCAGAGGGACACTCGGAGTGTGTGTTTGAATTCATGCTGATGTTGACATTGTCTCACCGTGTGTGTGTGTGTGTGTGTGTGTGTGTGCGTGTGTGTGTGTGTGTGTGTCGGTCCCAGGGCCTCGGGGCTCCATCTGTTGTCATGCAGGGCTTCAGGTTCCCCAGAGAGAGACAGAAATGATGAGCTGTGATTCAGATTTAAAGAGACAGAGTGGAAAAACTGTTCTTTACAGACGAGTGGAATCATAACGACGAAGAACAAGAGGAACTGAGCGTCCTCATGTCTTTGTCTCACTGTGAGACAGACTTTTCCAACAGGAAACTGAAGTTTGTAAAGCACTCACTCTCCCACACCAAAGCCCATAGAGAAAACCAGTGATTTTAGCTCACGGGCGACACAGGAGCTGCTGGTCTGCTGCTGCCTCGTGTGGTCACTTTGTGTCACTGAGGTTAATCTGAACGAAAGATTTTCAAATGCCGAATTTGACAAAATAAGACATTTGAACTTAGTGATGGAGGCAGCAGTGGATCAACAACTCCTGTGTGTGTGTGTGTGTGTGTGTGTGTGTGTGTGTGATGTTAAAATCACTGGTTTTCTCTGTGGGCTTTGGTGTGGGAGAGTGAGTGCTTTACAAACTTCAGCTGCTTCACTTTCTGTGTGGATGAGAGAGAGAGGGAGAGAGAGAGAGAGAGAGAGAGAGAGAGAGAGCTCAGGTGATCTGACTGTCAGGAGGATCAGTGTGTGTGTGTGTGTGTGTGTGTGTGTGTGTGTGTGTGTGTGTGAGAGTGAAGACGCCAAGTGGACTAATGTGTTCTGTTCAGTTCTGGCTCCATCTGGATCCACAGAGACACACAGACCGCACCGCCTGAGGTCCAACACACACACACACACACACACACACACGACTTGTGCATCTTCAAATCTTTTCTTTTTTCTCTCTCTTTGTCTCTCGTCTCCTCTGTCACGCCGTCGCCTCCGGGTGACACGTAACAACAGATGGACCAAAGTGAAGCGCACACACACACACACACACACACACACACACGCACACGCTGCAGGCCGCTCAGCTGTCTGACGGCTGCTTCCTCGCCGAGCGTCAGAAGCGACGCGTCTTCCGCTCGGCCGCTGCGCCCGAACTTGCCTTTAAAACTCCTCAACTCAATTTGTCGTGTAAAGTGGAATAAAAAAAAATCAAATAAATGAAGCGGGGAAACAAACAGTGAGTTTTTTCTGCATAATGAAATATTCAACATTTGAATATTTCATTATGTGTAAGAATGAAATGAGGCCGTGACAGAGGAGGAGGACGCAGGTGCAACCCTGGGAAATAAAAAAGCACAGAACAGATCAGTTAAATTCACTCACTTCATAAAAACCTCTTTCTTCTCTTAATAACTTAGATACGGCAATTTTATAATTATATATGAGACGCTTTATACTCATTTGCTTTAGTAGAATTTAACCAACAAAGCAGAAGAGAGGAGTCAGCTGTTAGTCACTGTTTAAATCAGTTTAAGTCTACGATGCCTTTAAGAACATGTTTCACGTCTTTAACTCACTGTTAGTCAGGAAACTGAGGTTTTTAAACCACTCCCACACCAAACCTCAGTGAGAAAATCAGTCATTTTAGCTCGTGGCGACACAGGAGCTGCTGGTCTACTGCTGCTTCTCTATGGACTTTGGTGTGGGAGAGTGAGCGGTTTACAAACGTCTCACAGTGAAATAGAGCAGATTCTTAAGATAAGGCTCAGGTTCAAACATGGTTTTAATCTCAGGTTCTGACGCAGCGACGAACCCGAGCCTAAACGGAGGTGACTCCCGTTCTCCTCCATTTATTTCTTACCATTGATTTGTAACGGTCGCCGGTTTGCGGTGAACAACAACAGCATCAACGACGATCTGTTCACTTTTCATCCGGAGACGACACAAAAGGCACAATCTGAGCCCATTCAACGTATTAATCCTTTAAAGTGCCCGTTACCGACCGTTTTCCAATCACCGGCGCTTTTTTAACTGGAAACAGACGGAATTATCTCGAGCCATTAGCTCCACAATCGTCTGGTTTTAAAGAAAAGTCCAAATTTATAGTCAGAGACGAGACGTCTTGTTAAGACGGAGACTTAATGGACTTTTTTTTTTTCTATAAATGACTTGTCTCTCAGATTCAGACCCGAGCGTTTCCGCGCCGCCGGCTCAAAGCGGTCGGGAAACAAATGGAGATCTTTATCTGCGTTATCTGCTCCCGCACTCTTTTAGCAGCAATTTCGCCACCGCGACCCCGGAGGACGGAGGTAACGTCGGGACGAGTGCGTGGTTCAGAGGACGGGGACGGACGCTGGGGTCTCCTCAGGACGCCGTTTGGGAAATGAGCCAGAGGTGAGGAGTTTATTTCCAGCTCTGAGACACAGACACAGAGGAGAGACTTTTTTAAAGGATTCATTTCCTGGAGGACGACGGTTGCCGTGGAGACGACTCCGATTCCTGGGTGAATTGATTTCTCTCCGGGTTCACGGCGAGCTCCGAACTGCCGCCGCGACAAAACACAGCAAGGTCAGCTGTGAGCGGACGAGATGGAATGACTGTTCCCGCTCTGACCTGCGGGGGGCGTCGTCGCCATGGAGACGGCGCTTTCTTAGTGGCACGAAAACCGTGTTGCTGGAGAAAACGTCAATGTAACGCGGACGCGTTTCTATCCTGCGATTCACGACGTCATCGCCACCGCCTTTTCTCCAACAGTGACTGCTGCCACCTGCTGGCCTGGAGGGTCATTGCGACAATGAAATTTGTCAGATTTTTACTTTAAAATCTTAATAAAAAACACATCACAGAGTGTTTATTTTTAAAATTGCCATTGACACGGACGCGCGTTTTTATGCTACGATTCACGACGTCATCGCCCTCTCCAACAGTCGTATGATTATTCGCACATTTTTTACATTGCAAGCACAGATTGCTGCCACCTGCTGTCCTGGAGGGTTATTGCAACCATATCATTGCAAAATTTGTAAGAACTGTACTTAAAAATGAATTCTGGGTGAAATTGTGACATAATATTTCCGCTCAAATGAATACGTAAAGCTATAGATTTCGGAATAGTTCGGAAACAGAAATGAATTGTTACGACATTTCTGAGTTAAATTCTTAAACTCCCCCTGGTGGCACTTCAAGATTATAGAAATAATAATAGAAATTCACACAAATCTACTGATTCTGAGTGTTTTTTCGACGCCTGTTAAAGTCCTGTGGGAAAGTTTGCTGATTCTCCGACGTTTGGAGCCCGGACAAACTTTCACGGTCGACCGGTGTTCCCGCATCCCCGGCGAAGCCTCATTAGCGCCGAGACACGAGGAAGCCTCTCTCGGACCGCGGCGATCAATGCCGGTATTGATCGGCGTTTTCCTCGGGTGAACTGGCGTCTGTGGAACTTACAGAACAAACATTTCCATCTGTTTCTTTCTGTCTTCCTCTTCTTCTCTTTATTCACACTTTTCTCATTTACTTTCCGTCATTTGTTCAGCAAATGTTCTCTGACAGCGCGCGTGTGTGCGTGTGTTTGTGCGTGTGCGTGTGCATGTGCGTGTGTGTGTGTTACATAAGGACTCCTCTCACCTCGTCTTAAAGTGACACTGAAATAGCCGCCTCAGTCTCACACTCTGCCTTCTCCGTGTCTTTAAAAGCACCAATTAGAGACATTTAATCAGTGCACAGGCTGACTGGGCGAGTTACACTCACTTACACACACATAGAGAGAGAGAGAGAGATCATGACTCATCCTCTGCTCTCTCTCTCTCTCTCTCTCTCCCTCTGGAAAAGCTTAAGAAAACATTTTATTCTTAAAGTTCAGCTCTGAGTGTCTCTAATTTCACATTTTCTAATATTTGTCAGACTTGTAATTTTCAGAGCCATTGTTGCATTAAGACGACATTAAGTCTTAAATGGAGACATATTAGAAACGTCCAACACACACACACACACTTTTAAACTCCTTTTGAGGAAAAATAAAACCGCGCTCACTGAGTTCAGAGTGGAACGAGGTCAGAAGAAGAAGAGGAAGCTGCAGTCACATGGTAGCAACGTGCTAAAGTAGCTGCTAACGTTAAAAAGTGATGCTATAGAATTTGGCTAATGTAGTTGTTGTTTTTGTTGTCGTTGTTGGCTAATGTCAAAAACTGCTACTATAGGGTTTGGCTGTCAAACACTGATGCTATAGAATCTAGCTAAAGTAGCGGCTAATGTCAAACACTGATACTAAAGGGGTTCGGCCAAAGTAGCAGTTAATGTCACACACTGATGCTATAAAATCTGGCTAAAGTAGTGGCTAATGTCAAACATTGATGCTATAGGGTTTGGCCAAAGTGGTGGCTAATGTCAAACACTGATGCATGCTATAGGGTTTGGCTAAAGTAGCAGTTAATGTCAAACACTGATGCTGTAGGGTTTTGGCTAAAGTAGCCACCATGCTATAGAATCTGAAACTACAACAATTGGTGTTAGCGGCTACTTTAGCCAGATTCTGTAGCATTGACGTTAAATGTTAGCAGCTACTTTAGCCAGATTTTGTAGCATTAGTGTTTGACCTTAGCAGCTACTTTAGCCAGATTCTGTAGCATTGATGTTTAATGTTAACGGCTACTTTAGCCAGATTCTGTAGTGTTACTGTTTGATGTTAGCAACTACTTTAGCTAGATTCTATAGCATTGCAGCTACTTTAGCCATGGCTATTTTGACTAGACATGACAGTATTTAAATTTCAAGAGCCAAAGTTGTGTTGAATCCTGCGCTCATCACACTGGTGTTCCTCATCTCCTGGTTCCTGTCACGTTCTCCTCACATGAAGATCATGTCTGAGGGTTTTGGTAGAAAAGTGTGGACAGTTTGGACGTTGGACAGCAGAGGCGGGAGGTTTCGCTCACCGTGACTTGGCTGAATTAAGTGGAAATGGATTGTTACGCAGACATAGAACATGGACTGCATTGATCTTCGACTCCTCATCTCCTCAGCAGAGGAACCACAGCGGGGAGGCGAACGTGGTAATAACAGTTTCCCTCAAACACTCACAGCCCACATGTGCTTTCAAGAAGAAGCTTAAAAGGACGAGACACAAACGTTGGTCACATGACGACAAACAGTGACCGACTCTTGATAAATCGTCTCACAGTCAAAGTGTGACTCTGCTGCAGCTGACAGAAGGAAATTTGAATTTCATAGAGGAGGAGGAGGAGAGTGGGAGAGACGTTACCATGGTAACAGATGTTGGGTCACTGAGATGGTGAGGGGCCAGTGAACCTCTACTCGGGATTCAGTGAGTGTGTGTGTGTGTTTCTGTTCTATATTCAGACAGAGAGGGGGTGTGTTCTACAAAATGATAGAGGTGAAACGGCAAAGAGAGAGAGAGAGAGAGAGAGCGAGAAGTCGGAAAAAAGTTTGTGTGTGTGTTCTTGTATTTGTTATCTCTTTAGCACCTTAACAGGACCAGTAATCCTCATGGAGACCAAAACCGGGGCCTAATATTGAGGCAGAACCTCATTTCTGAGGAACTGAAGTTTAGGACTTTGTCATTATGGTTAAGGTTAGCATTAGTCATTAACTGGTTATGGTCAATTGTAAATGGTCTGTACTTACTGTAATGGTCTGAGCTCTTTTCTGCTCGTTTCTACAGAATCTGGCTAAAGAAGAAGCTAATGTCAAACACTCATGCCACATCATCTAGCTAAAGTAGCCGCACTGCTATAGAATCTGGCTATAGTAGCTGCTAACACCAAACATCTATGCTACAGGATGTGGACTCTGGTAGAATCTGGACTGTCTCTGCTGTCCAACGTCCAAACTGTCCACACTCTTCTCCCCAAACCCTCAGACATGGTCTTCATGTGAGGAGAACGTGACAGAAAACCTAAGTGTGATGACGCTGCGTTTACGCCTAATCCGCGGGATTTAACGCAGGGTCAAAGGTCAAGAACTTCCTCTGCATCTTCAACAGAAACGTCTTCATCTCGCTGACAAATTCAACTTTTACACCGGAGGAAATTAAAGACAAGACAGTTTTTTCCCCCCGCCTCTGGTTACTTTGTAACGATCAATAATGCAACAGTACGTGCGCTGAATTATTTTCCCATCGTTTTATCTTTTATTACACGGAGCTGCTGTTAAAGCTCCGGCTGAACAAGTGATGTTGCAATTAGACTTTTGGAGTTTAGAGCTTTTATTCTTTCATTTGAGCACATTTTGATGTTGTACTGGCAGCTTGTTAACCAGAGGGTTTGCAGGTTTGAATTCCCACCAGGTCAAGGGTTGAGGTACCCCCCTTGCCGTCCCAGCATCAGGGTCCTTGTTGGTGTCAGGGTCCTTATTTGCTTCAGGGTCCTCGCGGTGGCTCTGTGACTGGGCCCAGTTAAGGACTCCTGGGACAGACGGGGGATTTACCCCGATTTACCTCCCACTTGTGTTAGTTTTACTGAGATTTCTTATCCCGTGAGAACTGGCCTTTAATATCACAGACGTCCTGTGGTAAAATCACGTTACTCCACCTCCTCACGTAAAACTAATCCCGTCGGAAAAGCGCTAAAGACTCTTGAACGACGGATTATGTGTGTTTGCTTGAACTTGTCGAGGACATTGAGAAGCTCTGTTGTGTCTCAGACGCCTCTTAATTCCTGACACGGTTGGATTATCGTGACAGTTAAATGCTCTCCGCTCACTCGGCAGAAGATAAAGTCCATCACGGTCTTTATCTCGTCCGAGTGTCAGCGGCTGGAATGTCACCGCAGACTGATGGCGCCCATCGCATAGACTCTGCTCGACGACGACGTCCTCCGCATCTTAAAACAGACAAATTAGGACATGCGTCTGCGGCAGAGACGGCGTCGTACCGCGGCCTTCGGAATGTGTCCTGGTTCAGGGAACAGGAGAGAGCAGAGAGAGATGATGTGAGGACGACAGCAGTGAAGACGACAGGTTGGAGTGTTTTGATCAGAAAGTTGTCGGTTCAGATTCTCGTCAATAACTGATCTTCTACCTCGAGACGACAGTGATGTGACGGTTCTTCATCTCAGCGTGGAACCATCTGCTTCTGTTTCCCTTTAATCTGCTTTAATATCAGCGCGCACACACACACACACACACTCCAGAGTGTTTTGCTCAGATCTCTGTGGACTCGTCCTCCTGGGACTAATTCTCGCTGTGTGACTCTGAGTCGCTGAATCAGCTTTTGTCGATGAGAGTTTTATATTAATAAAGAGTCGCAGCAGTTTCTGCAACAGAAGCTGACGCACAGAAAAACTCTGTTTCCACTTAATGTGGAGTTTGATGATGAAACAACCGAGCAACGGAAGAGTGAAGTAACCAACCAGCCACCTGACCGACCAAACAACTGACCAACCGACTGACTGACCAAACAAGTGACCAACCGACTGACCGACCAAACAACTGACCAACCCAGATGACTGACCTAACAACTGACTGACCTGACCAAACAACTGACCAACGACCCACCAAACAACTGACCAACCGACTGACTGACCAAACAACTGACTGACCAACTGACCAACCGACTGGACCAAACAACTGACCAAATGACTGACCAAATAACTGACCAACCCGGCTAACTGACCAAACAACTGACTAAACCGACTGACTGACCAATCAACTGACCAACTAACCAACTAACCAACTGACCAACTGACCAAACGACCGACCAACTGACCAACTAACAAACTGACCAACCAAGCTTCCGACCGAACAATCCAACCATGGAGACAATCAACTACTACCTAAACAACAACAAAAAAAGGCCGCCCAACCAACCATAATCAAACAGAGGAACAACCAACTATTAACACAGTCCTGTAATCAAACAAAGAAAGAAATGATTGAGTTACTCACTGGTCACTGGTGTTTGACGCCCGCTGCCCCCTGCAGGACAGTTTCATAGTGACAGAATTGACTTTATTGTATTGTGGACATAAAACGTTGTAATCTGATTGTTTTTCCTTCTGTTTTAACGTTGGCTCACTTTTATTTTGCCGTCTGTTGTTTTATATTCTGCTTTTATTCGTTTGGATTCCATCACTTTTTACAGACTGCTAGAGACAAAAGGTTTGGTTTATTATTATTATTATTATTATTTATTTTTTTTATTCACCTTCAGGAAAAAAACACTTCAACTGATAATAACGTGTGTGGTGTTTCCTGTGTCTCGGGGCTCGTCTGTGGTCGTAAAGCGAGTTAACGCGTTCACGTTAATGTTCGTACGGACAGAAGTGGATCAGCCTGAGGCCTCGCACACACACACACACACACACAAACACACACACACACGGTAATGACTCCGATCATTGGCCTGGAGGCAGCGAGAACAAAGCAGGATTAACATCACAAGGGGATTAAATCACATTTAATCTCATAATGGAGCAGCAGTTTACTCACAGTCCAACCTGAACCTTTATAGCGGCTGATTTTAATCTCATAACGTCGTCTTTAGTGTAATCTCTGTTTTAACTGCACTTAGGACTCAAGTAGTTCTTTTAAAATAGAAGCTTAGATTTGTTCAATAGCATCATTTGAAATGGCTGTGTTTATGTAGAGTGTATATAGTGTATACTACTGTGTATATATAGTACTATATACAGTAGTCTATATAGTACGATATAGACTACTGTGTATACTACTATATATACTACTGTATAGAGTACTATATAGACTACAATATATACAGTACTACTGAAAAAGTTCCCAACCTTTTTTGGACTGAGAATAATTTGTTCCTGGAGCAACTTAAGGCGTGACCTGATCAACCAAACATCTGACCAACCAACCAACCAAACAACCACCTGATCGACCAAACATCTGACCAACCAACTAACCAAACAACCACCTGATCGACCAAACATCTGACCAACCAACTAACCAAACAACCACCTGACGACCAAACAACTACCTGACCAGCAAAAACCAACCAACCTGACCAACTAACCAAGCAACCACCTGATGACCAAACATCTGACCAACCAACTAACCAAACAACCACCTGACCGACCAAACAACTACCTGACCAACCAAAAGACCAACAAAGACCAACCAACTGACCAACTAACCAAACAACCACCTGATAGGCCAAACATCGACAAACAAACTAACCAAACAACCACCTGACCGACCAAACAACTACCTGACCAACCAAAAGACCAGCAACCAACCCCTGATCAACTAACCAAACAACCACCTGACCGACCAAACATCTGACCAACCAACTAACCAAACAACCACCTGATCGACCAACCAACTAACCAAACAACCACCTGAAGACCAAGCAACTACCTGACCAGCAAAAAACCAACCAACCCCTGACCAACTAACCAAACAACCACCTGATGGAGCCAAACATCTGACCAACCAACTAACCAAACAACCACCTGACCCAAACAACTACCTGACCAACCAAAAGACCAACCAACCAACCCCTGACCAACTAACCAAACAACCACCTGATCGACCAAACATCTGACCAACCAACCAAACAACTGATCACTGCTCTTTTGTTTTAGCGGAACAGCGTCTGACTTCATTTCTGTCACAAACGGCAAAAATCCATGTTTCACCTGCAGGAAAGCAGAGATGAAGCCTGAACGTGATCACTTTCAACAGGAAACAAATCCGTTTACAGGGATTAAATGTGGATTAAAATTGACCGAGAAGAAGACGTGAGGAGATGAGAAAGGTTTCAGGGAACAATGAGAACGTGACGTTTTCCGACGTTACCGAGGATCCAGAGGAAATTAAACGCAACAAAGACAAATTACATTTGAAAAAAAAAAGTTTAATTACGAGATTAACTTTCCGTGTGTGTGTGTAATCCCATGAACCAGGCTAATTAATCTCCAGCATTAGCTCATTCCGTCTCTGTGCAGCGATCCTGTTTGAAGTAGATCATTTGTTACCACAGGACCTGTTTGCAGACGTGTCAGTGGAAACCAAGAAGTCATATTTCAGAATTATTCCCCCGTCCATCCATCCATCCTTCCATCCATCCATCCATCCATCCGTCCATGATGAAGTCGTAGAACATGGACGGACAAACGCTCTGTAACCAGGATCCTGAAATTGAGTTTTAACCAAATGTGAGACCTGTGGCTCGTGAAACGTACGACCTTCAGATATGATTGAATTTATCAAGGTTGTGTGAAGTAAAACATGGAAAGAAAATTACAAATAAAGATAGAAAATCCAAGGCCAGAGAAAGTTCCACGAGTGAGAAGCAACATTTTTACCTTCAGGGATTAGAAAAAAAGTCCAAAAGCAAACAACAAATACCTTTTTCTTCTTTGAATGTGAAACAGATCTGGTCTACTGCTGCCTCGTGTGGTCACTTTGTGTCACTACATTTAACCCAAATGTGGGATTTCAAATGCTGACGTGATAAAATAAGACATTTGAACTTAGTGATGGAGGCAGCAGTGGATCAACAGCACCTGAAATCACTGATGTTCTCTATGGGGTTTGGTGCGGGAGAGTGAGTGCTCTCACAGTGAGATAAAGACCTCGCAGACAGCTGTCCTCAGGGACCTCTGACCTGTGTTTTGTCCTCCTGTTTGTTCAGCAGCTGGGGGGCGTTCACCTCTGAGCACTCAAACGCTGCACTCGGCCTTCATCACTGGACCTGGTTTCCTGGCGTTGCCTTTGATCTGCTCTCTCACAGCGATCTGTTCCTTCTGTCGAGCGTCGTGAACGTGAAGTGTGCTTCATGTTGGACGTCTCGTCTTCTTTACTCTTTATGCTCCTTCAGTCCTTTGTTAGCGAGCTGAGACGTCTTTGTCCTGTGAGAGTGTCTCGGTCTCACCTCAATGTGAAAAACACACACAGAGAAAATCTCTGACACTTTATTTAAAACATCATCCTAAAGATGAAGGAATAAACGACATTTGTTCTGTTTCTCCAGGTTTGAAGAAAAATGTTTCACTCTTCAGGTGTCCGTGTTGCGTTTGGGTGTCTATGATGTTGTGTTCAGGTGTCCGTGTTGCGTTTGGGTGTCGATGATGTTGTGTTAAGTGTCTATGATGTGTGTTCAGGTGTCCGTGGGCGTTTGGGTGTCTATGATGTTGTGTTCAGGTGTCTTTGAGTGTCTATGATGTTGTGTTCAGGTGTCAGGCGCTGGGTTTCGATGTTGTGTTCAGGTGTCAGCGGTTTGGCGTTTCTATGATGTTGTGTTCAGGTGTCCGTGTTATGCGTTGGGTGTCTATGATGTTGTGTTCGGTGTGTCGATGATGTTGCGTTCAGGTGTCTTGCGTTTGGGTGTCTATGATGTTGTGTTCAGTGTCCGTGCGTTTGGGTGTCTATGATGTTGTGTTCAGGTGTCCGTGTTGGTGTCTGGCGATGTTGTGTTCAGGTGTCCGTGTTTGGGTGTCATGATGTTGTGTTCAGGTGTCGTGACATGGCTATGATGTTGTGTTCAGGTGTCCGTGGCGCTTAAGTGTCTATGATGTTGTGTTCAGGTGTCCGTTATGCTTGGGTGTCTATGATGTTGTGTTCAGGTGTCCATGTCGTTTAAGTGTCTATGATGTTGTGTTCAGGTGATCCATGATTTGCGCGTGGGTGTTGCGTTCGACGTTGTTGGCATTCGGGTGTTGTTGATGCAGTTTCACTGATAGACACAGAGGGCGACAGAGAGCAGGGCAAAGTTAGTGATGAGACTTTGTCTCGTCTGGTGAAATCAGTGCAGAGTCGTGTGTGTGTGTGTGTGTGTGTGTGTGTGTGTGTGTGTGGAGGACACTCAGAGGACAGCAGCTATCAGATCGCCCCGGGGCCGGCTGATTGGCCGCCTGCCAGTCTTGGCCAATCACAGGCCTGGATTCCCCCCGCAGCGATAAAAGCTGGGGAAACATTAAAGGACCTTTACACTGAGAGAAGAGTCATAATAACGATAACGCACCTTTAATAGAATCCAGCAGCGGATTGAGGCTCATTAGCTGCTCGCTCTGCTGGAAGTGTTATTTTTAGACGTGGAGCAGTAGGTGGCGACGCGGCGGTGACCTTTGTTTACAGCGCTTCTTAATCACGCTGTTTATTAATTAGTGTTCACTTGTGTTGCTGGAGACTTTGTTTGTTTTAAATCTTTGGAAACAGAGGATTTTATTCAACTGTTTCAGATGCATGTGTTCATGTGTTCATGTGTAACAGCTTTAGGAAAAATACTTTTCGAGGAGTGAGCTAAAAAAAAAACCTGTAAGAGTTTTAAAATATCTTTGAAAGTTAAATAAATGTCATATTTAACAGAAACATGAGAGTTTTTCTTCAACTGTGCTGATAACAGTGATGCGTTCAGGTGCTGGTGATGTTCATGTTGCATTCAGGTGTTGATGTTCATGTTGCGTTCAGGTGCTGGTGATGGTCATGTTGCATTCAGGTGTTGATGTTCATGTTGCATTCAGGTGTTGATGTTCATGTTGCGTTCAGGTGCTGGTGATGTTCATGTTGCGTTTAGGAGCCGCTGATGTTCATGTAGCGTTCAGGAGCCGCTGATGTTGCATTCAGGAGCCGCTGATGTTCATGTAGCGTTCTGGAGCTGTTGGTGTTGCGTTCAGGAGCCTCTGATGTTGATGTTGCGTTCAGGAGCCTCGATGCTGATGTTGTGTTCAGGAGCTGTTGATGTTGCGTTCAGGAGCCTCTGATGCTGATGTTGCGTTCAGGAGCCTCTGATGTTGATGTTGTGTTCAGGAGCTGTTGGTGTTGCGTTCAGGAGCCTCTGATGCTGATGTTGCGTTCAGGAGCCTCTGATGCTGATGTGACACTGTGTTTACAGATTTGTGTGTAAACTGTGATAAATGACAGTGTTTAAAGTGACGTTTGCCCTTTAATGGTTTGAAATGAGCTCTGAGTCAGTGGTGATGAGGAAAGTGAGCCAATAATCGCTCTGTAATTTCACCAACATGACACACAAAGAGCAGCCTGTCACTGCTAATGGTGCCGTCTGTGTGTGTGTGTGAGAGAGAGAGGGACGTCCAAACATTCATCTTCTGCGATGAACAAATGAATATGTTTAAGTTCAGACCAAATCCTTGTCTATAATCAGTGATTTTAACGTCACAGCTCACAGGAGTTGTTGATCCACTGCTGCCTCCATCACTGAGTTCAAACGTCTTATTTTGTCACTTCAGTGTTCAGATTAACTTCAGTGACACAAAGTGACCACACGAGGCAGCACTGGATCAGCAGCTCCTGTGTCCCCGTGAGCTAAAATCACTGATTTTCTCTATGGGATTTTTCACCATAACAACTTTACACTCATTTCCATTTTAATGTGTGTGTGTGTCAGAAATAACATTAGTTTATAGAGAAACCTGCAGTAAAAACAGTGAGAAGCATTTGATTTATGGTCTGTCATTTCTCTCCTTGTACTGTTCTCATGTATTCTTCATCCTGTCAAAGGACAAAACATTTGTATTTCTGTCTGTGGACTGAAGCTGTGGAACAGTCATGTTTGATTTCATGTCTCACACGTTATTTACTCACTTTTTTGCTCAAAATATTTATCATAATGTATTTTCTGTTCTGTTATTTTCTGTTGTCGCGATTCTTTGTCATGATTTTTTGTCGTGGTTATTTGTCGCAATTCTTTTACGTGATTCTTTGACGCGATTCTTTGTCATGATTTTTTGTCGTGGTTATTTGTAGCGATTCTTTGACGCGATTCTTTGTCATGATTTTTTGACGTGGTTATTTGTCGCGATTCTTTTACGCCATTCTTTGTCATGATTTTTGTCGTGGTTATTTGTAGCGATTCTTTGTCGCATTCTTTTATTCTTTGTCATTTTTGTCTTATTTTTGTAGCGATTCTTTGTCATGATTTTTGTCGCGGGTTATTTGTAGCGATTCTTTGTCATGATCGTGTATTCTTTGTCGCGATTTTTTGGTTATTTGTCGCGATTCTTTTACGCCATTCTTTGTCATGATTTTTTGTCGTGGTTATTTGTCGCGATTCACAGTTCTGTGCCGCAGTTCCTCTCGTCTCCTCAGTCTCTTCTCGACGAACGTAAACACTGCCGTTCAACTTTAACGGTCGTCGTGAACTTCAGACATTGTGGCTTGTTCTTAAAAGAGTCATTTATTAAAATTTTACATATTTCGCACAAGAACACGATCATTTGAAACTCTTATTAGCCATAAGTATAGAGGGAAACATTTGGGGGGTAGCAATGAGGTTGCTAAGCTGCTTCTAGGGGGAGCTGAAGCACTAGCAAGCCCCTCCTTAGCGCCACCTATGTTCCTACTCCTTTTTGGACTCCTCTTTAAAAATTGTATTTGCTTCACGTGTGTGAAATTAAGCCCTCACTCATTCATTCATTCACTCTCAGAGTGAGGCATCGTTTGTTCAGATGTTTTCGGCGAGATCGTTTTTTTCATGTTTCAGGACAGAGCCTGAGAATCTGTCTCCGTCCACACAAACAAAGACGGGTGTTTTCACTTTCATTCACGCTCTGACGTCTGTTTCTGTTCTTCCTCTCTGCTGTCGAGCTCCTCTCGTACAAGCAATTATATCTCCCTCGTTCAGATAAGAGCCGCTCCATATTCAGCAGACAGAAGAAGAACAGAGGAGACACTGTGAATGTTAAAAGGAAAAAAAACTGCGTCGAGATGAAAATAAACAGCCTCAGCTACAGTGAGCTGCTGCTGCTGCTGCTGCTGCTGGAGGCCACAGTCTTCATTACAGACCATAATATGAAAGCACTGCTCAGAATAAATAAGCCACTGTTGATTCTGTTGCTCTGGCACAAGTGTCGCTGAAAATGCAAAGTTAAAAGTGAAACATCATTAAAACTCCGGGGAGCGGGAAAAAAGTCTCCGTTACGTTCGAGAGGAGACGCCAGACAATCACAAACGTACCCATGGGTGGAACCTGTGGAGGAACTTCTGGAGGCAACAGTGGATCTTGCCGGTGAAACAACGACAGAAGAAGCTGTGTCAGATCGGTTTGGTTCTGTACGTGCGTCTTCATTGGGAATTGGACCAAAATAACCAGCCCCAACTGGTCCATTCTTTGGCACATTAATCAGGGTGGACGGATGTCTTTCTCCTCAACGTCCACAGTGCAGTACGATATGGTTGGGATAGGCAAAGCCAAGCCTTTACCAAGTAGGTTTTCTTCTCAGCTGAAATGCAAGTCTGACCCAGGGCTTAACCGTTCCGAACCGAACCGTACCATGATGGAAACACAGCAGGAGAACCTGACTTCTCTCTGTGTCGGTCTTATGCCGTGTTGCCATCATGGTACGGCTCAGTAAACTCCTGGGTCAGGCTTACGTTCAATTGAGAACAGTACCTTTGCTTCGTAGGTGAGGTGTGGTCTGTGCCCGATGGCTGTGAAGCGTGACGTCGCAATGAACAACAATGGAGGACCTCCAGCAGCTTTTTGTCCTGCCCAGTTTGTCACCTGTCATGGGTAGAGCCGGTCTAGCTCCACCCTGACTGTACCGTACTGTACCATTTTACTCTGGTACCCCAAGGGAAGGGTGCCAAAGAATTGAACAGTTGGGGCCGGTTATTTTGGGCACTATTCCTAATGTGAAACCCCCCCAAAAAAATGTACCGTACCAAACTGAACCGCTCTACTCCGTGGAAACTCGGCTTTTGTGGGGGAACATTATGGCATAAAATATCACAAGCAGCCCATGAGACCTGTTGTATGAAACATATTTTTATCTTCAGAACAAAGAAACAAATTGCATTGGTTCACAATGAAGATTCTAAACGTTACTGAGAAGTGAATAAGACCAGGTCACCAGGGTTAGGGTTACCAGTCCACCGCAGGGCAAAGTACTTTATACTTTTTTTATTTTCCCCAAGTCTTTGAGAGGCAGAACAAAGCGTGAAATCCCTCATGAGCAGCAGCTGCCGCATGTGTCCTCTCTCCGCCGTCTCCGTCTCATCCAGGCCTTTGTTGCCAATTAATTTTCTGCTGATCAGCTCATCTGTTAATTAACTGTCACTTCAGCTCCGCTTTCATGGTTCTCTCTGCACCCGAGTCAAACAGGACCTTGAGGTTGGAGATAGATGGTGGGTGAAAATTAGCGGACATTCACGTCCTCACGAATTCCCCCTGCAGACATGTTCCAGAAGATTCTGAGACTTCAGTGTAGATCTGAAAGCAGCTTGTGACTCTAAAGCCTCTTTCATACTAAAACCAGTGGGTAAACTTCTGGTTTTTGAGGTGATTCTCCTGAAAAAAGTTTATCAGCACCATCAGTTTTCTCTCACAGGTGAGAGCCCTATTTGGATAGAATTAGTTTCACATGAAGAGGTGAAGGTAAAGTAATTATTACCAAAGCTTCTCAATGATTTTAGTCCCACCTGAATGTGACATGTCAGCAGTCATTACTGCACGATGTCAGTAAAGATTACGACCGCTTTTACCTGTGGTAAAAAGGTCTGGAACAATTATCCCAAGTACTCTTCAGTGGATTTTCAAGCAAGGATCGAGGCGTGTGTCTGCACTCGTGATATAAAGAATCAGCGTAGTTTGCACATGCCGGCAGGAGGTGATGGCAGTGCCGGATCAGGGATCGCCAGGATTGCTACCCTCCCCTTGCCCTCCCGTGTCAGGGCCCATGTCACCACCCTGGGTTCCTGGGTAGGGCGAGCATTCCGTGGTAGCCCATGGAACCTGGTCATAGCAGCGGCTCCGCAACTTGTGGACCCAGTGATTTACCCCCATATACCCCTACCGATTGTGGTAAAACTACATTACTCCACCTCCTCATGTAAAACTAATCCCGTACGAATAGAGCTAAATACAAGCAATCGGACAACTTGCCTGATTTTAGCCAAACAAGCTGAGTTATTGTCGGCTAAAAGTGGACTTTTAACTCGAGTGTAAACACACTGAGTTCGAGTACCTCCTTAATGTGGACTGGTTAAAACCCTGTGTTTAAAGCCTGTAGAACTTCATATTGAGTTTTCTATTTGGTTTCATGCTTGTGTTGTTTTGTCCCATGAGTGTGTGTGTGTACCTTTTTTTTTATCTAAGAACAACGGGAAATAACTAATGAAGAGAAAAACTGCAGGAGGTAACAGGAAGACGAGAGTGACAACGAAGTGTGAAGTCTAATTTAAGGTGTGTGTGTGTGTGTGTGCGTGCCTGGATGTGTGAGAGAGAGAAACCTCCTGAAGGCCTCATCCTGCACCAAAGTGAAACGATTCATTTCATTTTAATTTAAATGTCGATCCAGTGTAATGTCTCCTTTGCATATTCCGCCTTAAACCAAACGGCCTCATTTGCATTTCTACCGTAAGTTAAATCGCTCGCTCTCGCCGTCTTCAGTTCTGCTGTCTGAGCCTCAGTCATGTGGATAATGAGCTGTCGGCCAATCACGCGCGGCCTCGCGGCCGGAGCTGCGACGGGATTGGGTGGCGGTGGCGGTGGAGGACCGTTCCGTTCTCTGACAGAATTAATTACGTTTTTTATTAAATTAGCCAAGCAGCCAGTTGTTTGCCCTGTCATGCTCCGCCTCCCGCCGGCTGTGATTAGGTTTCGGCCAATCGGAGAGCAGGAGAGCCGCTCAGTGACAGTTTTACTGCGGAACCACAAATAACAACAGCTTGTTCAGTGTGAAGTGGAGACACTTGACTCGTGTATTACTGCAAACATTCTAAAAACTAAAATTAAACCTCAAGCCGTTGTTGTTTTAAAAATAGAAAACAGCCACGACGGGCCGTTTAAGATCATGGGATCATGATGGACGGCTTAAAGTGTCCCCTAACAGAAAGAGTCTATATGTCCTAACAATAACGTCCTAACGGGAAGACTCACAGAGTCATAAATAACAGAAAGACAAATGATGTCTCTTTAAGTCAAACCGTATTTTGTTTCACCGCCTCATCAGTGTCGTGTCTTTCCTCGAGGCTTAAGCGTAAAGAAGAGACAGAGAGAGAGTTTGTGTGACTCGTGGCCGCAGAGGACACTTTGTCTCTGACCCACAAACACCTTCTGCACGGACATGATGCGGAATCTGTGTGGTACCGCTTCTTTACCTTGAAACGAGCAAGTTGAGGTTGTTTTGGACTTGAATCCTTCTGGGTGACTTTCATGAAAAGGTTTTCTTGGTGTTCACTGCAGTGAGGACACCCCAGGTTTTACCCACAATTCCCTGGAGGGATTAGACTGAATATCCTACTTTAACCTGGGAGTGCGTCAGGTTCCCTCAGGAGAAGCTAAAAAACCTTTGCTGAGAAGAGAAACACAAGGAACCTTTTGCTTCTCCTCCTGCTCACGTCACCAAACTGTGGATAAACCCAAGAAACTTGGTGAATGGTGACATGAAAACCAAATATATTCACACAAGTTCTCATCTTGTCCCATCTCTCCTGAGACGAGAATCTGTCCCCTCCTGCAGGAGCATGAGACAAAACACGTCCTCTGTGGAGGCCAATGAAAGAGTGGAAGAGCCACTCGGTGACTGGAAGACAGAACAATCGTCCAATTATCTTTATCCTTTGCTACATTACTACGTAATTGTCAAGCGGGCAAAGACCAGCGAGTGTGCGACTAGTGTCCGTCTCTTTATCTCTGATGCTTTGAGGTTAAATCACGGCTAACAGACGGATTATCTCGACATTTTCATAAGCTTCTTAGAAATTCAAAGGATTGAACTCATGATGTCACAATTTAAGAAAAATCATTTAACACCTGAGACTTTTGAACAATTCTGAGCTCTCACTAGTTTCCCCCCGAACCTCTTAGCAGGGACCTGAATAACAGGACATTTCCAGAGTTTTGAAGGTAGCAACTTGTTGGACTGTGAAGAACCGCAACCAGAGGAACTCTCGTCAGGGAATCAGACGATGTTGACCTTTGAGTAGAGACAGAAATCAGAGAGAGCATTATTCAATAGCTAAAGAAACATCGAGTCATCGGCAGCAGGACTTGAAGTTTTTCCTTGAAGACATTTCACCTCATTTCTGGAGATCTTCCAAATGAGATGGTTGAGACGTCAGAGGAGTTCTGGAGAACTGAATGAAGAACCCTGTGTTTTGAATAACAAAGACCTGGACAACTGAGAATCGACACACATCAGAATGTCTCTTAGTGTTGGTCAATCTTCACTGTAGGTGTTGTTCTTCTGGATCCTCGTGGGGATTGAGTTCACGTCCTCAGAACCACAGAGAGTGGGACACAAAACTTTACCAAAGATTGAACCGTCAACCTCAGAACAACGTCGGAGCCATCCAAATAATTCTGTAAACCGTCCCACCATACTGAGGTGTTTGGCTTTTGAGGCTCAGACTTTGTTGTTTTGGGTGCAGATAATGAGAAAAGACTGGGTTCACCTTCAGGAGGATACCGTGATCGCGTCAGGCCTCTAAGTCTGATCCCTGTGCTCAGAAATAGTACAAATATCTCAGGGAGAAAGACACAGAGGACTTTTTTCTCTCTGATATCTGTTAGTCTTTGCTGTCTGTGTCGTAATTCTGGATCCTCATGAGGATCGAGTTCACATTGAGTGTCGGACTCGAAAGTTTAACGAGGATTGAACCTACAACCTCAGAACTTCAGAACAGTGGAGACACTTCTGAGCCGTATTTCCCCCGAGTCTTTTTAGTGAACTTTAACTCTGAGCTTCGATATAGTGATTAACTTTTTACCCCCTCCTTTTTTCTTTTGGAGATTGGAAATCTTTCCAGTTTTATGCCGTTGATAAGAAAAGGTCGGGCCAGGCCTTTGCCAGGTTTGACCAGCTAAGTAGAAAGCTACTATCTCGAGACTATTTTAGCAAGCGAATTGTTGGACCCGCAAATCGAGGAAATCCCTGAGGTGTTAAAAAAAATCAAGTGTATTTTAGGGAGTTAAAGATTCAGATTCCTGTGCAGTGACTTGAATTGTAATGTCCAGAATCTTTTGCCGTCGGGTTTTCACCCTTGAATTTGTCAATTGAAGGTTTGCTTGGAAGGTTCAAGGTTGTGAGATCAAAATTTAAAGCGGCCACAGGGGCGTGTTTGGTTCGCTCACCTGTTGTTCATCGATCGAATACCACTCATACAAAAAGGTCCTGCAGAAGAAGGGGGCGGAGTCGAAAATCATCAGTGATGAACGTCCTGCAGCAAAAGAAGCTTTACTTTGAGTGTTTTAGCTCCTGTTTTGTTTGTTTTTGGTGTTTTTCCGCATGTTTCGGCCGCGAGCCCGCGTCGCTAACGCACAGCTCACGACGAAGATTGACAGCTGTTAGATGTCAGCGATGTCATCCTCTCCTCAGATGTTTGACACTGACCCCGAAGCAGATTCTGTTCGTTGTTTCATTAACTTCTGTTAAATGTCACCAGGAAATCTCTCGACAATACCAACCTTTTTTTTTTCTTCCAACTTTTCAGGCATAAAAGAGGGTTTTTATGGTTCTGAGCTCAAATAATTGGATGATTTATGATTCAAACGGATGGAAATGATAGAGTTTAAAGCAGAATGGAGAATGCACAGAGTTGAGATTAAATGGGTTTCATGAAAAGTTGGCTGACGTATTTAATGTCACAAGTCACAATGCCATCAGTTATCTTTGATTTATTCTATTATTTACGTTAAATAGAAAGTTTTCTTTGAGCAGGAAGCCTCTGCAGCGACGTGTTCTCTTCACATCGACACAGACTAAGGTCGGCGCCGCTGAAAGAGTTAATGATGTTGAATTTGAATGAACATTTTTTTGTATGTGTGTGTGTGTTTTATCGGAAAGGAAACCACTTCTTTCTCTCTGACGGCGCGAGAAAAGCTCATTCTCACCTCCTCTTTCTTCCTTCACTTCCTCCTCTTATATAATTAGGTGTCGTCTCTGAAAGTGAAACCACGTCGGTTTCACTTTAAGCTTTTGTGGTCAAGCGAAGCCTCCTTTTGATTTGATCTCCTCGTCTGTTTTTGATCTCCGTGTTTGGTCTCCTCCACCTGCTGAAGAAATCGGCTTCGCGTCGACGGCTTTTACCGCAACTTTATACAATTATCGCCCGATGGACTCTGCTGTTGAGCTACTTCAGGAGAAGCTCAATTAGCTTAATCATCAATTCAGCTTAATTTAACTATTTAAGTGGTTTAAGTTTGGTGTGAATTTAGTACTTATTTTTTTTAAAAGTGCTCTTTTAGTGTTAAAATGTAATATTTCGAGAATAAAGTCTTAATTGTACTTTATTTCACTATTTCAATTCAGCTAATGCCGTTGATATGAAATTAAAGCTGCAGCTTTTTTAATACTTTGTGTTGTTATTATTCTGCCTCTTTTAAACTCCTGAACAGCCATGTTTGTTTTTGAGCAGCAGAATTGAGTTCTGAAACATTTCGTGGACGAAAACAACTGTCCTAGCATAGAACAGATCACTTCCTGTGTGCAGCTCGGGAATGTCACCGGGCAACACAAGACTTTATCGACTTTATCTGAACTCATTTAACGATAGTTTGATAGTTTAAAAGTTACGTACTACAGCTTTAATTATTCCTCCTCTCTGTCCTTCATCACCTCCGCCTCTGTCATTCATCTCCTGACCTCCTCCTCCTCCTCCTTCCTTCTCCCACACAAATATATGTAGAGTCGTGTGTGAAACAGCCCATAATATACGTGTTGTGAGGATAAAGGGATTCTCTGGCAGGTTGTTAAAATGACTCATGACTTTCATTTTAACCTAAAATGGGATTCACAGTCATTCTGTCAGAGTCACTGATCCACACACACACACACACACACACTGACTGCAGGTTTATTCATGTTTTTGTTGTTTTTCTTCAGACTTGTTGGCGGTGCCCAAACATCCCTACGCCGCCATGGAGAACTGGGGTCTGAGCGTCTTCGTGGAGCAGAAGATCCTGCTGGACGCCGAGGTGTCGTCCTCGTCCTATCAGATGGAGCTGACCATGGTGGTCGTCCACGAGATCTGCCACCAGGTACCGCACATGTAACAAAGTGACACACAGTTCGTTATATGATGATCGACATGTTCACGTCTTGATCTCACTGTTAGACGGACTTTTCCAACAGGGAACTGCAGTTTTTAGACGGTTTATCTCTCACACCAAACCCCTATACAGAAAATCAGCCATTGAAGCTTGCAAAGACACGGGAGCTGCTGGTCTACTGCTGCCTCGTGTGGTCACTTTGTGTCACTGAGGTAAATGTGAATGAGGGTTTTTGAATGCTGAATTAACAAAATAAGACATTTGAACTTTCTCTATGGGCTTTGGTGTGGGAGAGTGAGCGGTTGGAAAAGTGTGTCTGAGATGAACATGTTCTTAACTTAAACTGATGCCCGTCTTATGCAATAACACCTTAAAGAACCTGAGTTATCACTTAAACTTTGAGGGGAAAAAAACAACAAACAAGAGTTTGGATTGAGATTTGTCCTTTTGTCTGTGTGTCAGACACTTTCTGTGCAGAAACACAGAATTATTGAGTGTTGAAAAGGGAAAAACTGTCATTTCATCCCGAGAGAGAAAAGGTCAGGAGTTTCACAGGTGAGTTAAATAACGCCTCGCACAGGAGACGCGTTCATGACTCAACTGAAAAGCATTTCATTTCATTTAATGAGGATTCACCACCTCATCGTCGCTGCTGCTGCTGCTGCTGCTGCTGCTGCTGCTGCAGTACAGGGTATTGTTATTCTTATTTCTTGTAAACACATATGAGTAGCAGCGCGTCACATGTGGACTTTAAAGACGCTTGTTCCTCTTACACCATCTGCCTCTGGCGGTCGACTCCGTCCCTTTTCTCGTTATCGAAGCATATAAAACTGATTTTTAGCAGAATGTTTGGGAAAGTGGAGCCACAGGCCGAGAAGCATTGATTAAGCATTGGAGACCTTGATAGGAAACTGAAGTTTGTAAAGCACTCACTCTCCCACACCAAAGCCCATAGAGAAAATCAGTGATTTTAGCTCACGGGGACACAGGAGCTGCTGGTCTACTGCTGCCTCGTGTGGTCGCTTTGTGTCACTGAGGTCAATCCAAATGAAGTATTTTTAAAGCCGAATTTGCAAAATGAGACATTTGAACTCAGTGATGGAGGCAGCAGTGGATCAACAGCTCCTGTGTGCTGTGACGTTAAAATCAGTGATTTTCTCTGTGGGCTTTGGTGTGGGAGAGTGAGCAGATATTGCAGACGTGAGTTTTTCTAAAGTGGCTAAAATGATATTTTATGTGAGATGTTGTGGAAGGTTGAGCCACAGGCCGAGAACAATTGATTAGTGAGAGTCGAGCTGTTGGTAAAGATATTTTTGAACTCCTGAACTCAACATTTATTCCTGAATTCTATTGCTGTTGTTGTGTTTTTCTTCCAGATTTTCTCTGACCGCTCTCTGTTGGTTTATATTTAGTCTCTTAAAGCGTATGAAGCTGTAACAGCGAAATGCTCGTGATACTCTTAAATAAGCAGATTACATGAAGCTATAGTGAAAAAAATAGAAGCTTTAAATATTATTTATGAAGACAAAACGCAAAGGATTCACTTTAAACAAAGAATAAAACTCTCTGCTGCTGCTGTAAAAAGCAGAATAATAACGTTGAGCTGTTTAATGTCACAGATTTCACCGCTCGTGTCTTAAAAGTGTAGAAATGTTTCAGTCTCTTCTTCTTCATCTTTCTTGTTTGGGTCTTTATTTTTCATTTTTTTTCCTCCGCTCGTCTGTTTTGTTCCTTTTAGAGCGAAAAGGAAGAAGAATGATAAAAGTAAAAATGTCCTGTGTGAAGCTTTGCACTTCATTTCCTCCACGAGTCGCTTATCTCTCCCTCACATACACACACGCACACACACGCACACACACACACACACGCACGCATGCACGCACACACACACGTTTGAGGCTTTCAATTATCAGGAAATTCACTCGTGAGGATTTTAAATGAAAAAAAACAACAACAAACAGACATTTGTTTTAAATCATGTTCAAAGTAAAGGTGAGGTGTGTGTGTGTGTGTGTGTGTGTGTGAGAAAAAATCCACTGTGAAATAATTAAAAATGGACAATATTATTATCGGAACAATATTGGCAAACTGAAAAAATTTCCCCTGCTATGACCGATGATTTAAACAGCTGAAACGTCCATGACAGCGCCCCCTACAGCTGTTATATTTGAATGATTATTTATTTTGCCCGTTGAAGGAAAAAAAATTACGTTAATTTCACGACAGAAACGAGGAAGTTTGTACGATAAAGAACTTTATCGTAAATCGTCCAGACTTGTTTCTGTGTAGTTAAAACTTGAACGATAAAAAAACATTATCGCATTCATCTCGACTAACTTTCGCGTGCATAAACCCCCATTACGATAAAAAAAAAACTTTATCGCATTTATCTGGACTTGTTGCCATGTGGACGAAACGTAAATACGATAAAACATTTTTTTTATCAGATTAATTAAGACTTATTTCCATGTCGATAAAACGTGAATACGATAAAAAAAAACTTTAGCGTAAATCGTCCAGACTTGCTTCTGTATAGTTAAATCTTAATAATAAAAAAAAAAGAGAAAATCCCCATTACGATAAAAAACCTTTATCGGATCACCTTAGCTCGTTTCCATGTGGATAAAACATAAATACGATAAAAAAACGTCAAAGTGATCGTCCAGACTCGCTACCGTGTGGATAAAACATGACTACGATAAATATGAGTTTATCGGATTCATCTAGAATCGTTAAATAAAGATAGTGCTTTATTTGTGCCGCAGTGAGGAAATTTACAATAGACACGCAAATACGATTTAAAAAAAATAAAAAATTCGATTCACCTTGATTTGTTAAAATGTAAATGCGATAAAAACTAAATTTATCGGATTCACCGTGGCTTGTTTCCGTGTCAACGCCCCCCTCCGTTCGTCTTTTGGCTCCGTCCCTGACGTCAAGGTCTTTCGCGCCGCCGCCACAGGATTTATCGGCAGCCATTTTGTTTCCCGCTCTTGGCAGTGAGGAGCGCTGGATGATTGACAGCTCGGGGAGCAGAGTGTGTGTGTCGTTGCAGGACAAGAGGGAGGACACGTCTGTCAATCATGCGTTCTGACGTCTCGTCTCAGACTCTCACTTCTTCACTGTCACGTCAACGTGGTTTTTTTCCTTTAGATTTTTTAAGTTGTTTTTTTTTAAGTGTAGAGTCGAGGAGCTGCGCTCTGTTCCGCTGGAGACTCACGGCGTCTGAACATCTCAACCTGGATGTCTGACTTCCTGTTCTGCTGCTGTCACGTCTTCAGAAACCATCTGTCCTCCGTGAAGCCAATTAGTTTTATGAGCATAAGAAGCGTTGTGGTGAAAATAAGAAAAACTGTTTTGGCTGTGAAAACAAGCGTGTGTGTGTGTGTGTGTGTGTGTGTGTGTGTGTGTGTGCGTGTGTGTGTGTGTGTGTGTGTGCGCGTGCGTGTGTGTGTGTGTGTCAGTCACACCTGCGTACGTGTTGCAGCACAAAAGCTTCAACGTGTTCTTTGAAGTCCTCACAAGAACAGAAATAACAGACACACACTCGTACAACAGCAAGTGTGTGTGTGTGTGTTTCACGTGTTGAAGTCGTGTGTGTGTGTGTGTGTGTGTGTGTGTGCATTTGCTCTGCAGTCTTTTTTATATAAAGTACAATATTTATTACTGCAGATCTCACACAGTTCATTAGAACAAAGGAGCCATAAATCATCTCACTGTTTCTCGCCTCATCCGTCTCACTCTCTGTCTCTGTCTCTCTCTCTCTACCTCGCTGTTTACACTGTGTATGAGTGTATATGCGTGAGCGTCTATCATCTATAAATATACGTATATACTTATATATATATACATAGTTTATGTTCCTTTGTAAAGCACTCACTCTCCCACACCAAAGCCCATAGAGAATCAGTGATTTTAACATCACACACACACAGGAGCTGTTGATCCACTGCTGCTTCCATCACTAAGTTCAAATGTCTTATTTTATCACTTCAGCATTTGAAATCCTAAATTTGGATTTAATTCAGTGACACGCAGTGACCACACGAGGCAGCAGTAGACCAGCAGCTCCTGTGTGTTTCATTTAAAGGTAGACACTTTTATCCAAAGCGACGTACAGGGGAATTGAGTACAAACTGCCAGGGGTGGAGTTGAACTTGCAACCATGAAGTCCTTTGCACACAGGGCATCGGTCTTAACCACTGAGCCACTCCACCCCACTATAAGTAGAATTTAGAACAATAAGTAGAATTTAGAACAATAAGTAGAATTTAGAACACTATAAGTAGAATTTAGAACAATAAGTAGAATTTAGAACACTATAAGTAGAATTTAGAACAATAAGTAGAATTTAGAACACAATAAGTAGAATTTGAAATTCCATGGCAGAATTTAGAACACTATAAGTAGAATCAGGAAACAATGTAGAATTTAGGAACATTAAGTGAATTTGGAACAATGAAGTGAATTTCTAGAAACAACAAGTAGAATTTGTAACGTCAGGCTGGGCAGAATTTAGAACTATGTTGAATTTAGAACAATAAGCAGAATTTCTAGAAACTATAAGTTGAATTTAGAACAATTATAAGTAGAATTTAGAAATCACAATAAGTAGAATTCTAGGAACATCATAAGTAGAATTTAGAACACAATAAGTAGAATTTAGAACACAATGTATAGCTGAATTAAACGACTTCATGCAGAATTTAGAACACTACAAGTAGGAATTCTGTGAATCACTGGCAGAATTTAGAACAATAAGTAGGAATTTAGGAACACTAAGCAGAACTTTTAAACATCATAAGTAGAATTTAGAACACTATAAGTAGAATTTAGAACACTATAAGTAGAATTTAGAACACAATAAGTAGAATTTAGAACACTATAAGTAGAATTTAGAAGACAATAAGTAGAATTTAGAACACAATAAGTAGAATTTAGAACAATAAGTAGAATTTGGAACACTAAGTAGATAGTTCTGTGCCATCAGAGTCTTTCAGAGACACTTTCACAGACGTGCTGATGTTAACAACGTTTGTGCCAAACGACAAACGAGGCTCTTTGTTTTTTGGGCTGTCGTGAAGCCGCGAGAGTCTCTATCCCAACAGAAAGTGAAAATCAGATTCAGTCCCTCTGCTGAGGAGACGGATGAATATTTATAAGCCGGGGTCGGAGGGGGGAGGAGGATGATCAAAGGCTCAGATCTGCTTTGTTCTGAGAGGAACGAACCAAGGTGCTGCTGTTGAAACCAACCGAGGAAGAGAAGCGTCCTCTCCTGTTGTTTCCTCTTCTTTTAATCCAGTGAGTCACTGCATAATTAGACTTGTGAAAGTCCTTGTGTGACGCGGGCAGCATTATATTAAGAACCCCGGAAATTCTAAATTTGTCTCTTAAAAGGAAAAAAAAAAAGGTGCATTTCCCGCCTTTGCACTGCGCTGTCACTGTAACAAGGTTCCTGCGACACTCGCTCCCCGAAGGTTCCCCGAAGCAAGATGCAGGCGCTGCTGCTGCCACAAAGATTTAGCGACATCTAACAAGATGTTGCTTTACCTGCATCGGGTCAGAACCGCGGCTTTAGGAGTTACTTCACCTCCCAGGCGTCGCACCCTCCCTCCAAGTTGTGCATCGGCTGCTAAACCGGGCCAGAAATAAAGTGAAATATTACATTTGTAAGTGAAGATTGTGTCACTTTGTGTAAACTGTTTTCTCTCCCACACCAAAGCCCATAGAGAAAATCAGTGATTTTAGCTCGCGGGGACACAGGAGCTGCTGATCCACTTGCTGCCTCCATCAGTAAGTTCACATCCTATTTTGTGAATTCTGATTGACCTCAGTGACACAAAGTGACCACACGAGGCAGCAGCAGCAGCAGACCAGCAGCTCCTGTGTCCCCGCGAGCTAAAATCACTGATTTTCTCTATGGGCTTTGGTTTGGGAGAGTGAGAGGTTTCCAAACATCAGTTTCCTGCTGTAAAAGTTTTTCTCACAGTGAGATAAAGACGTGAAACATAGTAACAGACATCTTAAACTTAAGGTTATGTTTGCTGAGTCATTTGTTACATTGCTAAAATCCCAGGTTTCTCCTGGTTTCCGTGCTTCCACTGTGTCACATTTTAAATTTAAAGTTCCAGCGATCTGAATTTATTAGCATTTCATGAATCCATCCGGACACGTTGAATAATACATGGTTTGCGAGATTCACCGTGAAATTTGGTGCAGTGTGTGTCAGAAACGCCTTCTTGGGGCCAGTTTTTGAAGCGAGTCTGACGTCGATGAATCAATCGTCTGGTAATTCTTACTCAGTTCACTTCAGGACGAGACGGGAGAGCGTTTGGTGAATGAAGGTGCGTTTGTTCTCTCTCGTTCTGTTTGGTTTGTGGATGTGTTGCATTAGAAGACTCTCAGTTTGAGTCTTTGTGGAAACAGAAGTGACCTGAGGTGGTCATGGAAACTTGAGAGGATTCTGTTGACGTAAGAATGGAGGAGACCTTTTTTTTCTGTTTTATTTAAACAGAAATGTATTTTCTTTAAAAAAATAAATCGTGTTTTTTTTCACTCTGAGAATGTGATGCAGGAAAAGAAGGCGATAAAAAAAGAAAAGGGATCACCCTGATATAATGATGGGGGTGGAGTGGTTCAGTGGTTAAGACTGGTACCCTGTGTACGACTTCATGGTCGCAAGTTCTTGTAAGTAAGTCACTTTGGATAAAAGCGTCTGCTAAATAACATGTAATGTAATGTAATACAAGAAGAACATCCAGAACCTGGCTAATGGTTTTATATACAAGGAGCTTGTGTCACTAGGGGTGGCTAGATATGAACCTTGTGACACAACCCATTTAACTAAGTAGATTTTAGAACTATAAGTAGATTTTGGAACTATAAGTAGATTTTAGAAGTATAAGTAGAGTTTAGAACTATAAGTAGAGTTTAGAACTATAAGTAGATTTTAGAAGTATAAGTAGATTTTGGAACTATAAGTAGAGTTTGGAACTATAAGTAGAATTGAACCATGGCAGCAGATTTTAGGAACTATAAGTGACACTGAAAACTATAAGTGATTTTAGAACTATGTTAGATTTCGGGAACTATAAGTGATTTTGGGAACTATAAGTAGAGTTTGGAACCATAAGTAGAGTTTGGGAACTATGTAAGGATTTTTGGAACCATAAGTAGAATTTGGAACCATAAGTAGATTTTTGTGAACTATAAGTAGACTTTGGAACTATAAGTGAGCTAGAACTATAAGTAGATTTTAGAATCATTATAAGCAGATTTTGGAACTATAAGTAGAGCTTTGGAACTTATAAGTGAATTTCAGAAACCATGTAAGCAGATTTGTAGTCCGATGTAAGATTCGGAACTATGTACAGATTTTAGGAAACCATAAGTGTAGATTTTAGAACTATAAGTGTATTTTGGAACCATAAGTAGATTTTAGAACTGATAAGTAGATTTTGGAAAACTATAAGTAGATTTTGGAACTATAAGTAGATTTTAGAACTATAAGTAGATTTTGGAACTATAAGTAGATTTTAGAACTATAAGTAGATTTTGGAACTATAAGTAGATTTTAGAACTATAAGTAGATTTTAGAACTATAAGTAGAATTTGGAATTATCAACAGATTTTGGATTTTTAAGTGGATTTTTTTAAGTTTTTTTAACTGCTCTACACTTCATAGTCCTTGCTTTGTCCTCAAACTGCTGCCACAAAGTTGGAAGCTCAGCGTTGTCCAAAATGTCTTTGTATGCTGAGGCGTTGATTGTCCTTCAGTGGACATAAGACAGCCCTGATTTCAGTACTTGAGTCCATGTCCTGTGTGTGTGTGTGTGGCATCATTGATATTTCACAGCTGTAAATACATTTACAGCAGAAAACTCTCCGACCTCGGCAGAGTAATGACTCGTCATTATTCTTCCTGACTCGTATCCTTTTTTTCCCACCAATCCTCCTGGGCTTCTTCAGGAAACACCACCCAGAATGTACTTGTGTAACCATGGCAACAGTGAAAGCCGTAACTATCAGAGCAGAAATGGCCGACGCGACCACCCGGGGCCTTTTTTTTCTTTTCATGATTTAATGAGAATGAAACCGGGATGAGTGTTTTTTAATTATTACAGAAGTCGTAACAGCTACAGAGGGTTCGTCTTTAGTTGTTTTTTTTTATTGACTCTGTCGTCGTTAAACTAAAACTCTCCGGTGTAAAAATGAGTCCGTGTGTATTTTCTCCCAACCGGTAAAGAATTAAAGGTTTGATGAGAAGTGAAAACCCACTGCCATCGGAGGCTGGAGAAGGAACATTTAAATGTCAACTGTTTAATAAAAAACGGGCTGAAGACGACATGTTTTCACTGTATGAATCATTTAATTACTTTTCCTGTCATATTCTCTGGTGTTAATACATTTCAGCATGTATTTATATGTATGTATATGTATGTGTGTGTGTTTTTACTGCTGATCTGAGGCGATAAAGACGTAAAATCTGTCTCAAACCCATTTTCTTGTGTTTTATCTTCATCTTGAGGCGACGGAGACTCGTTACGGAACATTTTATTGTAATGTATAATTTGCCACTTTGTCCTCTTGTTAAAAAGAAAGGACGATGTCTGCATTTGCGATGTGAAATAAATGCGGACTTTTACGTCTGAAAGGTTGTAACTGTCGGGAAAATGAGGCCATTTTGAGGCGTCTCCAGTTTATGAAACAGGAAGTTCACCTGTAACCTCAGGCTCTTACTGGATGATGATACCAGCTGCTTTTCTCCATCAAACTTTATTTTGAAAGGAGCTGAAAAAATAAACCATCACCCGTCTCTGTCTCACCAAAGACAAATGACAGACTGACTTTGAGGAGGACATTTTCAGGAAGTGTCCATGGACCCAAGTACAATCACTTGTGAGTCTCTCTTTTTTTTGAGTTGGAGTTCTTTTTTGTCCAAGGAGCTGAAAGAAAAAAACCACCGCCCGTCGAGCCGGGCAGCTCTGCCAGCCCCCACCGAGTGGTCGGTTTGAATCCCTGCCCAGACTCGACCCTCAGTGTGTGTGTGTGTGTGTGTGTGTGTCCACTCAGGTGAAGGACTGTGAGACTGAACAGGTTCAAAGAGCAGCTTCAGATGTGGTTTTTACACAAACATGTTTTTATTCTGCTCCTTCACGTCCTGCTGAGATTAAAGACACAGACACAGAGTCAGAACCGACAGGACGAGAGACAGAGAGAGACAGAGAGACAGAGAGAGACAGAGGGGTTTTCACTTTCACATTAACACAGAATATTTTTGCGACGTTCACACAAATCAAATAAACCTCAGGAGTCGTCGTTTATTTGGGAAAAACAAAAGAAACTGAAAAACTGATAAAGATCCAGTTTTTCATCGACCTTTGAGTTTCCTCAGTCTCATCAGAGTGAAGAAGTGAATTCACTCCTTCATTCATCACTGAGTTAATCCTGTTGAAATAAAACAGAAAATGAAATCTTTTTTTTTCATGACAGGAAACTGAAGATAAATATCAATAAATCAGAGCGTGAAGCTAAAGCTCACATCACAAGCAGCTTTATCTCTGAAACTGTCTTTGAATTTCACATTTATTAACGTATATAGAATATAAATAACTGAGAAACTCTGTGTCACTTTCTCTGGACGTCTGTCCCTGAAATGTCTTCAAATGATTCAGTTTTTAATGATTTCTTTGTTTTATTTTTAAGAAGCTGTTGTCTGAATAAGTTGCGATGGAAATCTAACGTGTTCGTTTTGTTTTAGCAGTTATTCTTACACGATATATACACACGCTAACATAAGGGGTTTTCTTCTTTGGTTTAATGGTAAACGTGACGATGCGTCCTCTTTTGCCCCTGCAGTGGTTTGGGGACCTGGTGACGCCGGTGTGGTGGGAGGACGTGTGGTTGAAGGAAGGATTCGCTCACTTCTTCGAGTATGTCGGCACAGACTTCCTCTTCCCAAAGTGGAACATGGTGAGTGGCGATTGGAAATGATTTTGTTTTGGTGTTGATGGTTCAAATGTTGCCTTTTTTCTACGTACATGTGTCACACGGCGATAACTGCAAAATATCCTAGATATGAAATTATTCAATTCAGCTCAAAATCTCAAAACATATATATAATTCAGAGATTAGAGACACAACTTAAAAGCTGTTTAAAGAAGAAAAAATAAATGTAATAATAAAATAATATACATATACTATTGTATTTGTAAGGAGGAATTTTCTACTTAACATAAAACTGATGACACGTAAATGTAAAATAATAAATATGACAAAATAATTTATATTAACATAACTTAATTAAAAGCTATTTTTTTATTGTGCCTGTAAAATTCAGTTTTTAAGATTATTTTTTATGCTTTAGCTCATAGTTAATGTCTTTCACGTCATCAGTTATAACATTGATTTCCTGAGAGGAGAAAATTCTGACCCTGAAAATAAAACACGTAAAAAACTGAGAACCTGATGAAAAATGGGGAGAAAAAAAAGATTTGTTGGAAATAAAGAAAGTGTGAATAAGAAATCAAAAACAAAACAAAACAAAACACTGCAGTCGAATATAAAAATGTGATGTTATTTTAAATTCTCAGAGGAACTTCTCAGCAGGTTTGATTTTCTAACTTTTCCTTTCAGGGAAAATATTGTCGAGTTATTTATGAGCTGTTTTACTTCTTAAAATTGAAAAGACAGATATTTTTCTATTCCAACAACAATAATAATTATGATGATAACAATAATAATAATAATAAAAAAAACAAATTAAAATAAAATATAATATATTATATGTATGTATTATATTAATATATTATTATTATTATTATATTGTAAAATATTCTATTTAACAAAAACATTTTTGTTTTGGATCAATTTAGTAACTTATTTTGCGGTAGTGTTCAAAGTCCCGCCCCTGCACCCAACCAATCAGCAGTCAGTCTCAGCTGTCAATCATGATGTCTGTTAAACAACTGGAGTTTTTGTTTGTTTTTTAAAACTAAAAGAAAAAGTTTAATCAGAAAATCCCCCAAAAATCATAGAAACTTCTTACAAATACTTTTTTGTCGCTTTGACTTCAATTTGTAAAATGAAGGGGAGCTAGGCAACAGCAAAGACCCAGCTAGCATGCGGGTAACATTATCGGAATGAAGACGAAGAGGGAAAATCGTCCAATTTATCTCAACATGATTATATTTACAATCTATAAAATCAGGATGAACAGAATTTTTGAACAAAATCCATTAAAAAAATCGTCAATTTCAAGCATTGTCGCAAACACAGAAAGTATGAATTAGCTGTAGCGTTGAGGAAGGGGAGGAGCTTATGACAAATAACTGCAGTCAGCCACCAGGGGGTGATCCACATTTTTTGGAAGCTGTTTTATCTTCCAGTATTCCCAACTACAAATCTATGGAATTAGAATTGTGTCAATATTTTATGAATTGAGCAAAATAAGAAATACACAAATTGTTTGAAAATACATTTTTTATTTTGCAATAATCAGAATTTGTTTTGCTCCGACTTTTTACGTTTGCGCTTTAATCATCTTCACGTTCGTATGGAATAAGAAAGAAAGAATTTAAAAGTTTGACTGAGACGCGACGGAGAGAACTCTTCTTCTTCTCCTCCTCCTGAACTCCTTCCCCTTCCTCCGCTCGCAGAGATCAATATCTGATTCTCTCTGTTCCACCTTCTGTTTCAGCAGATAATATTCAGCTGCAGCTATAATCCACTTTTATTTCATTCTGCTCAGGTTGGCAAACAAAAAAAAAAAGCCCCTATGCATCCAGAGTGAGTCGACCCAAAACACAATAAAATTAGAAATGAATTTCTCTGTGAGAGAAACTCGCAGACGTCTCCACTTTACTCCTCCAACTATGGAAGGAACTTTAAATGAAAGCGAACGCTCACTTTGTTCCAACTCTGTTTCTGTGATTTACCTCCACACACACACACACACACACACACACACACACACACACACTCGCTGAGAGTGACGTGGCATTTTTAAATCCCTGTTACTGTGGTTCTGCTCGGCCGGACGCTTTAATAGAAACAAAGTGTTTCTGCGATAAAACGCACAATTACGACAAACTGCTCTGTTCCAGATAAGGTCGAGGGTTTATTTATAAAAGGTGTTTTTATTTAAAAAAAATAAATAAATGAAGGTGAGTCACTGAACCTCGAGGCGAAGAAGAGAAGAAAAACAAATATGACGTTTTTCTTTATTTAAAAACTCCACAGGGTTTTGTTTTTTGAGGGAGTGGCAGTGTAGGACATGTGTGTAGGACATCTCTGAGGACATCTCTGAGAAGACCCCATGGAGCTCCAGACTGCTCCAGAGGCTCTTTGCATTCTGGTAGCCGGGACAGGGGCTCCCCTGGGTGGGTAGAATTCTGACATGGGCCCCTTGACTCGCTGGATTAGCAGCAGGAAGGAGCAGAAAGTAGAAAGTCTTTAACTGAAATGTAATCTAAAATAATTCAAGTTGGACTTAAATATTCATATTTAACAGCAGCAGAAGAGTCCCGTTAATTTAATTCAGACATTACAGAAACACTCACAGCACCAGAGAAAAGAGACAACACGTTCATTAAAAAGGAAAGAAAAACCCTGAATCAGCACTTTGTCTTTGTCTTCAGCGTAAATGTTTGTTAAAGTCTGCGAGTTTTGCTCGCACGGAAGTGTGGAACTTTTCTCTTAATGAGATCGTTTCTCGTTATAATGAGATAAAATTATAATGTAAGACAAGCGAGAAAAACAGGAAAAGATCTCGATGTAACTAAACAGCTTCTGCAAATAGATATTAAATTAAGTGTCGATTCATTTTGTAACTAATGAATCGGTTTGAAAGACTTTTCTGCTTCTTAAATGTGAATTTTTCTATATTGAAGCAAATTATGACAATGTACTTTTGTTATTTTAAAAAGATACTTTTCTTCTTATAAAAAGATACTTTTCTTGTTATAAAAAGATACTTTTCTTCTTATAAAAAGACACTTTTCTCGTTATAAAAAGATACTTTTCTTCTTATAAAAAGATACTTTTCTTCTTATAAAAGACACTTTTCTCAAGTATAAAAAGATACTTTTCTTCTTATAAAAGATACTTTCCTTGTTATAAAAGATACTTTTCTTCTTATAAAAAGACACTTTTCTCGTTATAAAAGATACTTTTCTTCTTTTATAAAAGACACTTTTCTCGTTATAAAAAGATACTTTTCTTCTTATAAAAAGATACTTTCCTTGTTATAAAAAGATACTTTTCTTCTTATAAAAAGACACTTTTCTCAAGTATAAAATGATACTTTTCTTCTTATAAAAAGATACTTTTCTTGTTATAAAATGATACTTTTCCTTATAAAAGATACTTTTCTTCTTATAAAAGATAATTTTCTTGTTATAAAAGATACTTTTCTTCTTATAAAAATTACCTTTTTTTCTTATAAAGACACTTTTCTTCTTATAAAATACTTTTTTTCAAAAAAGATAATTTCTTTGTTATAAAAGATACTTTTCTTATAAAGATACTTTTCTTTCTTATAAAAAGACACTTTTCTTCTTATAAAAAGACACTTATAAAAGATACTTTTCTTGTTATAAAAGATACTTTCTTCTTGTTATAAAAAGATACTTTTCTCGTTATAAAAAGATACTTTTCTTCTTATAAAAAGACACTTTTCTTCTTATAAAAAGATACTTTTCTTGTTATAAAAGATACTTTTCTCAAGTTATAAAAGATACTTTTCTCTTGTTATAAAAGATACTTTTCTTGTTATAAAAGATACTTTCTTCTTATAAAAGATACTTTTCTTCTTATAAAAAGATACTTTTCTTTTCTTGTTATAAAAAGATACTTTTCTTGTTATAAAATGATACTTTTCTTGTTATAAAAAGATACTTTTCTTCTTATAAAAAGATACTTTTCTTGTTATAAAAAGATACTTTCCTTGTTATAAAAAGATACTTTCCTTGTTATAAAAAGATACTTTTCTTGTTATAAAAAGATACTTTCCTTGTTATAAAAAGATACTTTTCTCGTTATAAAATGTTATCCCTCCCTCTCCCTGAACTGTCCTGTGATTGGTTAAAGTCCCTCGTCACATGTCAGACCTCGGCCTCCAGAGAAGGAGCAGAACTTAAGTTCTCTGTCAGATCATCAGGATTTACATGAGTTTTAACAGAATTATTGATGAATAACCAGAGAAAACATGTTGCCTACTGCAGCTCTAATGATGATAATGAACGTTAATGTGGTTAAACAGCGTCACTGTCATTAAAGAGCACTCTGTCTTGTCTTTGTCTCTCTGGAGACGAGACAGACAGAGACAGAGACAGAGAGAGAGAGAGCGTAAGTCAAAGGTTAAATGTCTTCCAGCAGGTGAAACCGGTGTGAAGTAAATGGACTACTAATCAAAAATATGAAATATTCATGTAAACGGGAGCAGAGGGCAATCGATATTCATCTCTCACCTTCTTTATAATCAGTGGAGAGAAAAAAAGCCTGCGTTACTTAATTAATGTGATCACGGTCAGTTTCACCTGAGGGTGAGCACATGAAAATCATGTGATTTCTTTTTTTTAGCAAATTTAACAGCCACAACAATAAATTCATGCAAAAACATAATTTCAGTCATTCAGATTAAATTTACAGAATTTAGCAAATTATTAAATTAAGATTATTGGGAAGTTTGTAAACTCACTCTCCCACACGAAAGCCCAAAATCAGTGATTTTAGCACAGGAGCTGATGGTCCATGGTCCACTGCTGCCTCATGTGGTCACTTTGAGTCACTGAGGTAAATCTGAACAATGGATTTTAAAAGCGGAATTGTACAAAATAATACATTTGAAGTTATTGATGGAGGCAGCAGTGGATCCACAACTCCTGTTTGCCGTGACATTAAAATCACCGATTTTCTCTATGGGCTTTGGTGTGGGAGAGTGAGTGCTTTACAAACTTCAGTTTCCTGTTGGAAAAGTCTGTCTCCTGAACGCAACCCTGACCCTTCTGTGTTTTTAATAAATGAATGGAAGTCAATGCAAAGATTTAAAACAGAAATATGAGTGTGTGTGTGTGTGTGTGTGTGTGTCTGGTCTCTGAGCCAAACGTCCATATGTGGGTCCATCTGGATCATAATGACCATATAAAACCAGGTGGATCTCACACACACACACACACACACACACACACACACACACACACACACACACACAGGTGTTGATTCTCATTAAGTCTGATTCATCTTTTTTTCTCTCGCCAAGTAATTTCAGTTTCATCCAAATGTGCCATTTAGCTAATTCACTAATTGTGTTGTTTGTAACGGAAGTCCCTTGATTGTGTGTGTGTGTGTGTGTGTGTGTGTGGACTCCTCCTTTGAAGACGGCTCAGCGTTTAAACAAACTGTATCTCTGACACGTCGTTGAGCTCGTTTATCTTCACTCAGATTAAATCTGCCCATGAAGGAAAAACAAAAAAAAACCTCAAATTTGCATCACAATATAAACTTGAATCCACAATTGTCCCAAACCTTTATTAAACTCAACTTGTAACTAAAATAAACCAATTTAAATCCATGTATTACACACTCCCAGCAGATACTGTTAATGAGTCAAAGTTAATAAGCCTCCATTGCCAGCGCTTAACGAGATGGTGGTTCATTAAAAAAAAGAAAAGAAAAGAAAGAACTAATCTCCACAGTAAACATGACAATCCATGAATTAGACCGAGCCGCACTCCTCCGGATTTAGCCCAATCCCCGGGGTAATTCAGGCCGAGCTCGTTAGAGCAGGCGCCTGTTAAAGGAGAGGAAGACGGGGAGCGGAAGCTAGGAGGGAAGGAAAGAAGGAAAGGAAAGGAAAGGAGAGTGAGACAGCAGGACGAGGGAAAGGGACAACAAAGAATTGCAGTAATTAAAGATTAATCAGACAAATGAGACGGGTAAACCTTTGTTTACTGAACCAACTGCTCGAGTCGATAATCGTCTGTTGACTTGGTTTCGTTTGCAAACTGAATAATTTAACTGGAATCTGTTGAAGACGAGACAGACTAACAGACGCCGCGGGGCTCTCACGTGGCAACACATTCACTTAGTGGGGACCCTGTCACGTAGTGGGGACCCTGTCACGTAGTGGGGACCGTGTCACTCAACTACAGACTCACTTAGTGGGGACCATGTCACGTGACCACACACTCACATAATGAGGACTGTTTGACTTGTGGGGACAAAAACCTGGACTTTAAGAGGACTGTTTAAGACTGGTGTCACACTGTCAGACTTTTCCATTCAAAATAATGCACATTTTCTGATTCAGTTTTTTTGTTTGTTTTTTCAGGAGAAACAGCGGTTTCTGACTGACGTCCTGCATGAGGTGATGCTATTGGATGGCCTCAGCTCCTCCCACCCAATCTCCCAGGAAGTGGAACAAGCGACGGACATCAACCGAGTCTTCGACTGGATTGCCTACAAAAAAGTGAGTCGTGAGATTGAGCTGTGAACATGTTCTTAAAATGGAGTCGAGTTAATCTGACATAGATTTTTATCCGGTGAGTTGTTTGTTAATTGGCTGAAATTTGTTTTTTCCTGCCGTTCCCCTCTGGCAGTCGTGTTTTCACTGAGCTTCTTTAACTGTGTTCTAACGCTTTTATCGCTTCTCACCTGCTGCTGCTGCCACATCTCACAGGTGTGTGTGTGTTTCTCTGTGTGCTCCACAGGGGGCAGCGCTGATCCGGATGCTGGCGAACGTGATGGGACAACCGTTGTTCCAGAAAGGTCTCAACGTAAGTCCATGTGGTCCTACAGCTGTGTCCACACACACACACACAGACCGGGTTATGTGAATCTGAGCCACGGCTTTGAGATTATTTATACCTGACACAATGTGGACAGACCGTGTGTGTGTGTGTGTGTGTGTGTATGTGTGTACTCTGTGCTGTAAAACCCCGTCTCTCGTCACAATCCCGTGTAACTGACCTGAATTCATGTGATGAAAAGCTGCTGCAGTTTCACTAAGAAAAGAAAACAGTTTCTAAAGCTGCCAAGGTTAAATTTAAAAGTCATTGATTCCTGAGTTTTTTGGGTTTTGTTCAGAGACAGTGGAGAGGGAAAAAGCAACTACTCAATCATATCATAATATAGAAATATTTATCTCACAGAATCTTTAAATAAAAGTGTCTGTGTTGATATGGAAATATGTAGCGTTATTTGTCATGTAAAATGTATGTTTTACTAAAAGAAATCACATACAGAAATAACTCATTATAACAGTTTTAAATGAAGCTCCGATCATGAAATTGATCGGAAGGCTGCGAGTTTGAGGCCTCCGATGTGAATGGAACCGCAGCATAAACATGAAAAGTCATAAGTAAATCCATTTTTTAATCATTAATTTCTGCCAAATTAAACAAACTAAAAGCAACATAATAAAAAATAAAAACACAGAAAAAACATTACAACATCAATACAAATATGAACCCATTACTGCTGACCTGCAGTACCTGCAGCGCCCAACAGGGGCTGGCGACCCGTGCTCATGGAATCACTGCATGAGAAAGTAAAGGCAGATATTTCCATCGTAGCTGATTTGGTCATTTTAAATATGTGCAATTCAGTAGAAAAAAAAAAAACGAAAATATCTCATATGTCTTTGCAATATTTGCTGGAAAAATGGCTTCATAAAGTTCGTAAATCGTAACGTGTGGAAAGAAAACTAGCATCAATTCAGCTAAATTTAAAAGACCTTATTTTCACAGCCACAAAACATCATTTATCCATAAAAACGGGGAAATAAAAGTCTGATTTATTTGATCATGTGACGTGAAGTGTGTTAAATACACACACACACACACACACACAGACAGTAAGCACAGCGTGTCCTGGGTTTTTTGTACAAACTGTCAGTGACCTGGAACTCACTGAGTCTATATAAAAACATTGCTGATGTAGCAGAGTGTGTGTGCGTGTGTACGTGTGTATGTGTGTGTGTGCGTGCGTGTGTGTGTGTGTGTGTGTTAGTTTCACTCTTCACACCTTCTTTCTGCACAAAAATAAAGTGTAATCTCATCCTGCAGTGTTTCTACTCTCTAATCAGGAGAGCAGCAGTTTGATCGTCTGTGAGTGGAGAAGAGCCCCCTCCCCTCCCAAAAAGAAAAACATGAATGCAAATTAATGTTTTCACTTCCTTTCCTGACTGAAAAATCATCAGGACACAAGTTTGTAAACCTGTCACTCTCCCCACACCAAAGCCCATAGAGAAAACCAGTGATTTTAGCTCATGGGGACACAGGAGCTGCTGGTCTGCTGCTGCCTCGTGTGGTCACTTTGTGTCACTGGGGTAAATCCAAATGAAGTATTTTAAAACCCGAATTGACTAAATAAGACATTTGAACTTGGTGATGGAGGCAGCAGTGGATCAACGACTCCTGTGTGCAGTGATGTTAAAATCACTGATTTTCTCTATGGGCTTTGGTGTGGGAGAGTTGCGGGTGTGGGAGATATCTTATACCAGTGTATTGGGGCAAACCCTTACTCTATTCATAGTAATACTAAATGTGGGCAGGTTGCATGTGCTGCCCTCTACAGTTTGAAGGTGGTAATCACAGGTAAACATAAGAAAGTAGAGTTTTAAATAGATACCGAGAGGAATAACTTTTACAGACTGTATATTACAAGGTGTGATGTGAGGATCAGTCGGCCACCAGGGGGCGACTCCACAGGTTTACTGACAGAGCTCAGTTTGAATGGAGGCGCCGTTGTCTCGCTGGATTTCTAACGTCACCCGTTTGAATTCTTTCCTGAGGCAGCTGCGCGTACCGCTGATCCACCGCGTGTTTACGTGAGAGCTTAAAGGAGTCGCTATCAGGGGTTCATGTCGTCATCGTCCTCTGGAGAGTGAAAAGACTCAGTGATATCACAGTGTGTGTGTGTGTGTGTGTGTGTGTAACCTTCACACACACACACACATGCTGATAACAAATGTCTGTTAATGGATTTATTATCTCACTAACATCTGACAACACGTTTGTTATCCGTGAAAACAGTTTGTGTGTGGATTACACTCAGGATCAGTGTGTGTGTGTGTGTGTGTGTGTGTGTGTGTGTGTGTGTGTGTGTGAGTGACATGAGCAGAGATAACCACACACACACACTTGTTATCACACGTCATCTTGTTCCAATAAAGAGTTTCTTCTTTTCTTATCAACCTTCACACACACTCTCTCTCTCTCTCTCTCTCTCTCTCTCTCTCTCTCTCTCTCTCTCTCACTCTCTCTCTCTTTGATTCTCTGCTGAGGTTTTTTTTCTTTACGATCAAACTCTAGACACACACACACACACACACACACACGTCACAGGTTTTTATTATTTTACTTTTTCTTCTTATTGTGGAATGATAGTCTCCTCACCTCAGCCTCTGTTTGAACTATGCAATTAGCTCTCTCTCTCCTCCCTCTCCCCTCTCTTTCTCCCTCTCCCCTCTCTCTGTTCATTAGCTCACAGAGTGTGTGTGTGTGTGAGTGTTGAGGTGTGAGGACGGAGGATCAGGTCTAAAGCCTCGTAGAAGAGTCATAGAACTCTGGTCTCCTGCTGCTTTTTCCTGTCACTGACACGTCATTATGTTTAAGCTGCGCCACTGTCACTCAAACACACACACACACACACACACACACACTCTGGGATTAAATGTAATCACAGTCAGATTAATCATCTCTGATAGTCTTTTTATTTTCACTGATAAATAGTTGTTCTATGCATCTATCTCTCTAGCTATCTAAACTAGTTAGTTAATTGTCATCTATCTCTATATATATCTAAACTAGCTAGTTAACTGTCAACTATCTCTCTAGCTATCTAAACTAGTTAGTTAAGTGGCAACTATATCTCCATATATCTAAACTAGCTAGTTAACTGGCAATTATCTCTATATATCTAAACTAGCTAGTTAACTGTCAACTATCTCTCTAGCTATCTAAACTAGTTAGTTAATTGGCAACTATATCTCCATATATCTAAACTAGCTAGTTAACTGGCAACTATCTCTCTATATATCTAAACTAGTTAGTTAACTGGCAACTATCTCTCTAGCTATCTAAACCAGCTAGTTAACTGGCAACTATCTCTCTAGCTATCTAAACTAGTTAGTTAATTAACTATATCTCCATATATCTAAACTAGCTAGTTAACTGGCAACTATCTCTCTATATATCTAAACCAGCTAGTTAACTGGCAACTATCTCTATATATCTAAACTAGCTAGTTAACTGGCAACTATCTCTCTAGCTATCTAAACTAGCTAGTTAACTGGCATCTATCTCTCTTTCTAAACTAGCTTGTTAACTGGTTTTCTAAATTAATGCTAAGCTAATGTTCATGTTCATAGTAAAGTGCGACAAACAGCTTCATCTTTAAGTGACTATTTCTTTATAATATTATTATATTTTCAGCTCGTGTTTTGGCCCCGCCCTCTTGCTTTCTCGCCCCCAGTCTCACTCAATGACTACATTTTTGATGTATCGCGATATCGTAAACAATCCCCGGCTTTTTTTAACGTTATGTGACAAACTTTCCACATGTTTACGACATTTGTGTTGCAGGATTAACACAATTTGATTAGTTTGCCACAGGTTTTGTCCACTTGTCTTCGCTACTCCATACTTTTATTGTTTCACTTTTCAAACGTGTCCACGCCCGTAAGATGCAATGCATGATGGTAGTTGTAGCCTGAGGCGTTCAGGTTCTGAGGACTGACGTGTTTTCTTCCGTTTCATTTTCAGGATTATCTGCTGAGTCACATGTACGGCAACGCGGCGCGAGACGACCTGTGGAGGAAACTGTCCCAGGTAACACTCACCCTCACCCGTTCATCCGCTCATCAGTTCACCCTGAACGACTACGACCGCTCCTCCTCCTCCTCAGAGAGGTTGACACAGACCAGATCGACTCGCCGTTTAATTATTTAAACAAATTTCTCTAATGAAGACCGGGGAGACACTCGTTAAGACACTCGTTAAGACTTGGGGGTCTTGTTGCCACGGCAACACGGGTGCCAGGCTGGTTTATCTGGTCGTTGCTTTGATTGGACTCGCTGCTCTTTAATGAGTTAACGTCCACTCTAACAGAGTATTGATTAACCGCTGATCACCAGGTTATCAGTCAGTTATTGACCTCGTTAATGATGTAAACCAGTCACTGATCGTGTTTGTTTGTTTGTTTGTTTATTTGTTGTTGTGTAGGCCATGCGCTCAGAGGGGCGGGACATTGACATCGGCGAGATGATGGACAGGTGGACTCTTCAGATGGGTTACCCCGTCGTCACCATCAGCAAGAACCAATCGGAGCAGCTGCCGACGCGTTACATCACCATCAGCCAGGAGCACTTCCTGTACGGACAGGAAGTGAGGAACAGCAACAATGACAGGTCAGTGTGGGGGGAAAAAAAGGAAGCTCTGTGAACTTTGACCTTTAGAACTTGTTTAGACTGTGGTGAGTTCAGAGACGGTTTCCTGTTTTCTTTCTTCTCTTCCTTGTTTCCTTGTCCTTCTTACTCTTCCTCTTGCTTCCTCCTCTTTGTCCTGTTTTCTCCGCCTCCTCTGCTTCCTTCTGCTCCTTCTTGTTTCCTCCTCGTACTCTCTTCTGCTTCCTACTACCTTCCTGTTTCCTCTTCTTCCTCCTCTTGCTATCTCCTCCCTCTCCCGACCCTCTTCTTGCTTCCTCCTCGTCCTCCTAGTTATTGTTTCCTTCTCTTCCTTCCCTCTCCGCCTTCCTGTTTCCTCCCTCCTCCTCTTCCACCCGGTGACTTCCTGTCACCTGAGGGATCAGGCTGTGATGTCATCACCTCCGTTTTCCCGCTCCCTGAGTCTGCGCTGGCGGCGCGTCGCGCTGAGAAAGCGTTTTTTCTAGCTTTTCATCAGATTTCATCCATATTTGATTCGCCCGATGTTTTATTCACGTTCTTTTCACAACCTCGGGAGTTTATTCTCGCCGCCGTTTCATCGACCCACTTTCTCCTCCATCAATATTTCACTCGCTCTTTTCTCCCCCTCTCCTTTTCTCACCTGTTGTTCTTTTTCTTTTCTTTTTGTCGAGTTTCAGTTTCACACCTCTGACCTCTGACCTGCTCGTCCGTCACTGAAACTTTTCTTTCACTTTCTCTCTGCGTTCACTCACTCGTTGTCAGCTGAAAGTCGTTCAGCGTGAGGTGAAGTGGATGCTTCTTTCTTTCTTTCTTTCTCTCTTTTTTTCTTTCTCTCGCTCTTGTTTGGTCCCGTGAGTTTGGTTCAGGTTCGCTCTGCCGCATCGACGCGTTCACTCGACTCTTGTCAGATAAGAGTTGTTGTTGTTGTTGTTGTTGTTGTTGTTGTTGTTGTTGTTGTGGTGGTGCTTTTAGCCGCAGCGTGTTCTCGGCTGACTGTGGCGCTGGATTAAATGAGCGTTTGCTGTTTGATGCTGCGTTCACATGCTCAGTGTCCCTCACTGTTACACACTGTTACACACTGTTGACTATTGCAAAAAAACACACAGGAGTCAAACGGTGACAAACACAAACTTCAGTAAACAGTAAAATAAAATAAATGTCAATGACAATAAAAAATTCTAAATAATAATTTAAGATGTAACGCGATTCTGCATCGGATTGCTGCATGTTAGCTCATTAATTAGCTACCGACAGAGATAACATGGTTATAGCTCATGTTAACTCGTATATTAGCCATGATACCATCGCATATAGCATGGCTAGGTAACTAGCTCATGGTAACTCATTAATTAGCCATGCTATCTCCTTCACAAGCAAACCTAACGTGTTTATTTCACTGCCGCTAACTCTCATAGCTTTTTGCTAATTTGGTAACGACACATCTGACTGAATGACCTTTGTCAGCAGCACGGCTAATTATTGCGCTGATATGAGCCTGTAAATCGCTATACTATCTGCATCATTAGCATGGCAAATCACCAAGCTAATTAGCCATCGAGGCTAAAGTCAGGATAATTAATATTATATTTTTACTTATTCATATTTAACAAAAGTGTGACGGCCGATTTTTACCAAGTGAAACAAAAGATTGAGAAGTTTTTTTTTTAATGAATTCATAAGTCAGTAAAATTATAAAATGCAGGTCTATTTTAAAAATGTCATAAACTGTCTCGACCCATCGTCAGATTTTAAGTCGACATGTTAAAGATCAGACGAAAAAAAGCAGGCGACAGGTGAGTTTGAGCTAATAAAATTGAAAATAAATCAGCCTTAAACGCACCACGGCTCGTCGTCGTGGTGACGGGCAGAAAAAGACTCTGACAGGTAAAGAATAGAGCAGGTGGAACCATTTTTCTGTCTGATGTAACAAGTTAAATGAAAAAATTATTTATGAATTCACCTCACCGCCGTTCATTCATTCATTTCACTGTGTCACCTTTTCAGGAGGAAAGAAGAGAATCAACAGCCTGGAAAATAGAAAATAAATATTATTTGAATGCATTAAATTTATTCTATAAATGTTTTTATGTAACGTAATATTTTCATTTGAGGTCAATGTGAGGGCGTCCGCTGTGTGTGTGTGTGTGTGTGTGTGTGTGTGTGTTGAATAAATCCTCAACACACAGACACACACACGACTAAAATAAACATTCTTCATCTCAATCAAATATTAATGAACACATTCTGCTGTGTGTGTATGTGACTTCCTGTCAATCACATTGTTATAAATATCATATTAAATATTCAGTTGCCGGGCAGTGCTATTGATAGAGTGTTGCCCGCGGCGACAAACGGCTATTATTGGCTCGGCAAATGGGTCGTTCTCTGACTGATTGTGTTACAATGACCCTGACCTCTCTCACACACACACACACACACACACACACAGGCTAATTAATAAGCTGTTGTGTGTAAAGCTGATTGTTTGCGCTCTGTAATTAAAATCCACTTTAATTAAAATATGAATTAATTTAATTAGAAACAACTCTGAAGGTTTTTGTTTGAACTAAATTCCCTGTAAAAGCTCATTCAGTCGGGTCATTAGTGTGTGTGTGTGTGTGTGTTCTGCTTTTACAGATTTGTGTAAATGCTGCGGCTCCAATATTGTATTGTGAAAAATGCAGAGCTGCATGGTTATGTTTTAGTGTGGATGGTCTGAAACCGAGACTTTTATTTTGTCAACGACAAGGACATGTTTTGGTCTTTTATTCTGACGATGTCTTTTATACAACGACGATGTTGTGTTCGAGTGTGGATGAACATAATTTGAGACTTTTACTTTGAAAACTGCATGGTTGCAGTTTTTTAATGTGGATATATATATACTTTTATTTTGAAAACTGTGCAGTTGTTGTGATTTAATTTGGCCAAACATACACTTTGACATGTATTTTGAAAATCAAGGGGTTTGATTTAGTGTGGATTAACAGAAATCTCATCCACAAACTGAATGTTTGAGTTTTAGAGTGGACAATCACAAACTGAGTCTTTTACTTTGAAAGGTGCACAGCTGTTGTATTTTAATGTGGACAGGCGGAGAGTTTTATTTTGTTGTTTTTTAGTGTGGATAAACAGAAATTAGGATTTTGGACAAACGCCAACAGTGTATTTTATTTTGAAAACCAAGGGTTAGAAACTTCAACTTTGGACGAAAAGAAACAAGACTTTTATTTTGAATTCTGAGTGATTTGTTTTCATGTGGACAAACAGAAACTTAGACTTTGGACAAACCATACATACTTTTACTTTGAAAGGTTGTGTTAAGTTTGTTTATTTAAATTCTCACTTTCTCTACATTTGCCGTCCTTTAAATTTTGAAAGAATAAAAATGAGTAAAAATCTTTAATGTTAATCAACGCTTTGTTAAAAACGAGTCACACAGTGAAGACGTGACATTCACCACATTCACACGTTAACCTCGGAGACTCTTTACGTGACTGATGTTTACTGCCTTCACTCACTCACTCTCTCTCTATAACACTGTGGGTGTCTCTCTCTCTCTGTGTTTCTAATGTCTCTTTATCTGATAACTGAGGCAATAAAAGTCAATCTACTTGTACAGCATCGCAGTGACATCACTCTCTCTCTCTCTCTCTCTCTGTAGTTTACGATGGCAGGTCCCGCTAACGGTCGCCGTGGGAAACATGTCCACCACCTCTTTGCAGAGTCTCATCTGGATCAACAACAGGACGGGTACTAACACAGACCCTGACCCTGACCCTGTGGTGCTAAAACCTATCTGTGGTGGTAGCATTGCTAATTAAAGAGCTACCATGACTAGTTAAATAGCCATGCTATCTGCGGTGGTAGCATGGCTAATCAACGAGGTAACATGAGCTAGTTAAATAGCCACGCTATGCTATGTATAAAGTTACGCGCTAACACCTGTATCTGTAGCATGGCTAATGAACAAGCTAACACCAGCTAGTTGAATTGCCAAGCCATCTCCGTCAGTAACACGGCTAATCAACAAGCTAACATCTGCATTTGACTTTTATTTTGAAAACCAAGTATGAGAAACTTACACTTTGGACAAGAATAAACAGCAAACCCACATCAGTCGACCTCGATTTATGATTTAATGATTTAAACCCTCTTTATAATCAGGATTAAATTATTATAAATTATATAAACATATTTTGTCTATTCACCTTTTTAACATATCTGTACTATTCACTTCCATTTACAAGGGTTAGAAGACGTGGAGCACTTGCATTCGTCTTTGACATCTTTGTCATCTTTTTTCGCAAGTTTTGAGACTGAGACCTGTTTTAAAAATAAACGTATATAAATGCGTTCCGAAAGCCAGTTCTTCATAAATAAGAAGTTGATTACGATACGAAAATGTTACAAGTTTCCTTGAAGTCTTTCTCCATGACTGTAATTCTAACATCAATGTTGACATTAGCGACATTTCCACGATGAAAGTGATGCTAAGCTACTGTAAAATAAAGTCAAGTAAAATCCTGCCCTTAAAATCAAGCTGAATATGAAACATTGTGTGAGTAACGACGAGCATGGAGTCGTCTGCATACGCGATCATCTTCCCCGGCTTAAACTGTGTCTCCTCCTTCCGTTTTCGTCTCAGAGACGCACAGGATTGCGCTGATGGGCGACAACACCTGGTTGCTCGGCAACGTAAACCAAACGGGCTACTTCCGCGTGAACTACGACCTCCAGAACTGGAAACTGCTGATTCAGCAGCTTCACGGCAACCCACAGGTTTGTTTGTTTGTTTTTGTTTGTTTGTCTGTTTTTGACTTTCCACTCAAACTCTTTCTGTCTCTTTCAGATCATCTCAGTGGGAAACAGGGCGGGGCTTATTGATGACGCGTTCAACCTGGCCAGGTAAGTTCTGTTTTAGCTGTGTTGCTAAAGGGCGGTTGAAGATCCTGTTGATGAGACACATGTTGGAAATGCAACGGGGCCTCTATGAAACTGGCAGCAGGGGACAGAGGACACATTGTGGGGACAAATGGATGCGTAACGTCCTCTTTATTTGACCAAACGAGAGTGAAACGTTTGTTTTAGATGTTTTGGCAGGAAATGGTCCGTCAGCGAGACGGGGTGTCCTGAAACGGTGGACGCCGTGTCCTTTCTCTCTGATTAGTTTGTCGTAAGTGAGACATCTGGACGCTCGATGAGGCGGATCCGTTGTGTCTGTTTGTGTTTGCTTTTAATTGTTTGGTGTGGGGAACTGATGACACGCGCCCCCCACCCCCACCTCAGATGCCAACTTTTGAATCGTCATCATCTATTCAGCAGAATCAACAAGACGGTTGTCCCAGAGTCAGAGGTTTATATTGTGTATGTAAATTCCCGCTCAGACACACATTCATATTCATACTGGAGGCCTGTGGATGGAGCTTTGTCAGCAGTGGATTCCACAGCCGCGATGATAAGTGCAGCTTATAAGTGGCTCGGGGATTATGACTGTCGCCTCGCAGCAGAAGCTTTTCTTCTTCTCTCCTCACTCTTTCTCTGTGAAGTTTGTCTTTTTTTTTGGCTTTAGTTTATTCTGAAAGTGACGGCGGCTTCAGTCAAACTGGAAATCGTCCCAAAAAAACACTTGTTTTTGCTCTTTGTCCGTGGTTTTAACATGCTGTTTGTTTGTGCTTTTACACGGACGCGGTTCTGGCTCCGTTTGGGAGTCTCAGAACCTCAGTGCTTTCTGGGGAATCAGCCCTAGTTCACACCAATTGCATGGCCCTGCGATACATCCGCGTTGCGTGTGCAATGGGCGAACTAAGCCCCGCCCCACTCATAAGCAGAAAAAAACATTTCAACAACAGAAAAAGTAGTCGCCAACAATAGCCATCCGAGCCTCGACCTGGAGATCCTCGAACCTGTGGACACCTGACTCCCCTGAGCCGCTCAAACCAGACGTGTCCAAGGGAACTGTAGCGTTGTTCTCTTCTTCCTTGGTTGGAATGCGTCCTATTCCCGGCGTCCAGACTTGTACCACCACCTGATGGTGAAGTGGGATACTACAGGACCCTGCCGCGCGAGTTCCAGGGTCCACGATGTACGACCCGGAAGTATACCACAAGCTTAAGAGGGACCAAAGTGGGATGAGGTTACTACACATTTGGTGGAAGAAAACCTCTGAGAACCAAATTTTTTTTTGTTCCTGCTGAGAACCAACTTTTCAGGTTCCGCTTGAACACGCCTTGCTCAAAGTTAGGTTTGTGGAACCAGAACCTGCCGGTTTGAAAGGGTTCTCTGTGTTTCCCTGTGCGGCAGGAGCTCAGGTGTAAATGTGACCTTTAGATCCTGAGTCGACGCTGAACATGGATTCATATACTCATTGTCACTGGTGCTCGGTCGCGGTTTCCAGATCTTCTTGGGTAGAACTTATGGCGTTCGACGATGGTTCCAATTAGAGTCACGTTCAACATAAATCAGAGGATTTGTTTATCTAAGTGCTGTGTTCTCTGTAACCATGACACCAACAGACAAACAGATGACCACAGAGCATCCAATAATATACCCGCTTCATAACGAAAGTTCTCCAAGTTGTTTTTAATATTGTTTGTTTTTCTCGTGTTCAGTGAACAAAGCGCGACAGAGCAGAAAATGACATTAATCCTCAACATAAAACACAAACGCTACTCTTCAGGAAGAACATTTGGTGCCTGCCTTTTTTTCAATTACCAGTGGAAGAGAAGAGACTTTATCTGCTCTTAAATTACACCTCTTTGTTTTTTTGTTTAATCAGACAACACTCCCGCACCGTGTCTCCTCCACAGCACATTTAACAGACTATTCCTATTCCTCTGCGGGGGGAATAAAATGGAACCGACCATTGAATCTTGTATTTTTGACGCACTTAAAAAAAGCAAAAGGTCGGGACGATTTGTTTTATTTAAAGCAGCAACGAGACCAAGATACTGTCATTTGAGCCAAGCTGACATTTATAGCGTGGTTGACAGTTGGTACGATCCAAATACATGTAGTTTTGCAGGGTTTGGTGAACGTTCAGTGGACGTGTTCTTACGGTGAAAAAGTCAAAGATCGTATCGGGAAAGTTCTGGTTTTCAAAAAAACCAAGACATCGTTGGACAAATGACTAAATGAAAGTTTTTAGAATGGGACTAAACAAACCAGTGGGTGACGTCACAGTGGGATATCCCCAATGGAATCAATATCCAATCAAGCCTTTTTCAATCTGAATCAAAAACCTGTTGGAACTCAGTGATGATATGCAACATTTGTAGTCCCACATATATAGAAATGAGATCAGGAACCATGAACTGTTCCGAGAATCCTGTCCGTGACGCTGCGTTCAGACTCCACTGCCTGTGAAAGAACTCTGTGAAGACAAAGTCAGTGATGAATGACGATCAGCGCCGCTGCAGCCGCAGAGGAGGAGGAGTGAGTCGTTTCTCACTGTGACGTTTTCAGCCTGGAGCTTTTAGAACACTGTAACCAAAATCTACTCTGACACCAGCCTTATAACTCAATCCCCCCGTTCTTTCTTCTGTATCTCGCTCTCTCAGCCATCTGTTTTCTGTCACGCTGAATGAGCCTCAGCCAGAGACAGCTGTGCTGTCATCCTCTGTTCGACGCTGTGGGTTGATGAGTTGTGAGCGTTGACATACTCAAAGTTTTGGAAACACAGAGCTGATGATGATGAGTTCCTTCATCTGAACACTTTGTGCGCTCAAAAAGAATGTTTCAGGGAGCAGTAACTGCGTTGGAACAAAGTCGGCGACGAGTGGAAGACATTTTCGGTCTCGTCTAAGTAAAGAACCGAAGAAAACAACAGGAACATCAAGGCGACAAAGGGAATAGACGTGTTTTTATGTCGTCATTAAACTGCGAATTTGTTACGACAAGCTTCAGCTTCAAAATCAAACTTATTTGTTTGACCTTCGATTCAAATTGCCACAACAGTGACATCATCTCGCGCAGCCGTTTAAACTGCACATGTAAGGGAAGAGCGTGGTGTCGTTTGCATACGTGATGATCCTCTGTTTGTCTCTTTCATCTTCAACCTTCAAAATAAAGTCTTAGACGAGTGGAATAAACTGTCTTGTAGTAGTAGTTGAGAATCTGAAGAGAATGTATTTTTATATCTAAAAGTCTGAAAGTTTATGACATTTACTGTACTTAATTATCAAAAGTAAATTTTCTGATATAAAATGAATTTAAAGTTAGAAGTAAAAGTAAAAGTGCTCAGTGGTAGGGCCAGTTGTCTTTCAATGGGACGGTTGTGGGTTCAATTCCTGGCTCTGCTCGTCTATATGTGTCCTTGAGCAAAGACACTTAACCCATAAAGCAGCTCATCAAGACTAGAAACGGTCTATACAGACCATAATATCAACTCTTCTTCTGATTGTACTTGGTCGTAACAAAGAGAGTTAGAGATAATATAGTGGAGTGTACAAGTACAAGTTGCTAGAAATATGAATAACAAAGGAAGGTACAGATATGTGAATTTTCTACTTAAGTACAGTAAGTATTTGTACTTTGTTCCCTTAACCGTCCTCTACTATAAACCTTTGTAGAATTAGAAGCAGCTTTGTGTTTTTATCTTTGTTTCACTGACGCTTGAAAGACAACCAAACATTCAGGATTATTCTGTGTTTTAAACGCCAAGTTTTTACTGTAAACGATTCTCCTCAATGACGCGATGAGTCGACTCAGACACGAAGGACGACTAAAACGATGGCGCGGGGGTCAAAGTTCACCTCCATCAGGCAGGCAGGAGCATCTGCTGCACACTCAGTCTCAGGAGGATCGGGGGATTGTTTAGAGGTCGACGCAGTCGTAGAACATCTGGAGTGTTGAGATAAAAACGTGAACATGAGCCCATAAAAATCATCTACATATATACATATACACATATATATATATATATATATACATATAACGTAGGATAACACGTCAGTCGTCATATGTTCGGCTGAACATCCTCTAATCCCAGATGTGGAAACAGATGTTTCAGGACGATGAAGCTCGCCTCAGCCGTCCTGAAAAATATCAGGTGAAGTTTTTCAAGTCAGAAAACTACGACAGAGAATTAGAGCCAAACTAAAGATTTAGTTTTTGAATCTTTTGAGAATAAAGGCATTATAGTACAACAATAAAGTCATGATTATTATTCCAGTGATCAGCTGTGACCCGCGTCAAGAGTTCTGAAGTTACATTTTTGGTTTGTATGTCACAAATAAAGAAATACTGCCGTGTCATGGTTTTCACCGTGGGATGTTTTCTTGAAGCGTTTGAAGATCAAAGAGAGAAACACTGAGGGAGATCATCACGTATGCAGACGACACCACGCTGTTTAAAAAGTAATGTGCCATGGTGTCACTGCTCTGATTATGGGATGTGGTGTCTGTTCAATGGAGAAAGTCAAACAAATGAAACTGACAAGGTTGAATTTAAACTGTAAAACAATGACATGTTGAAAAAGTGGAAGATCAAAAACTGAGAATCATCACGTATGCAGATGACACCACGCTGTTCATCTAAATCTGCAGATTCAGTGACTTCCCCTTCTCCCAAAGTCATCTTCTGGAAACATCCTTGTACTTTAAGGTACTTTAAACGAGACTGCAAACGGACAAACACAGACGAGGTAAAATGGCGACAGTGACTGAGCTGTCAGAGAGTCACATGACTCTTGTTTCCGCAGCGACAGCGACTCGTGGTTTGTTTTCTGTCACTGGATGAATTCATGAGTGTGATGAAAACACAGATGTTTCTGTGACTGAGTTCATAAACCTGGTTCTGGATCTGTTGAGACCCAGGAGGAGGAGGAGGAGAATCTGCAGCTCCGGCTGATTTCATAAACTCGACAAAAGCTTCTTTTTGTTTTCTGCTCCGAACAAAAATGTCATTTCAGCGTTTTTCTGATCAGTGAATTCATTACACTTTGACAGATCTTCAATCTTTGATTTCAGCTTTGCTCCGCCTCCTTTTGTTTCCTGTTCAACCGACAGAGTAATTCATATGTGTGTATATATATATACATATATATACGTATATACATCCTTTTTTGTAGTAATGACTGTGTCTCTCTGAATGTGTGTTTAAACAGTGATGGATGTCGTTTCTGTGTGTGTGTGTGTGTGCGTGTGTGTGTGTGCGTGCGTGCAGGCGACCGCAGCAGTCCCCTCCTCGTTAGCTCCCCAGTGAGCCTCACTAATGGATGATGGACAAACAATTAACTGGCCTTTAACGACGTTAACGAGTTAATGAGCTCAGTGGAGGGTTTTTTTGTGCTTTTTTTTACAGCCCTGTTAGCGCCCCCCGCAGGTAGCACGCGTCATTTGAGACACAGTGTGAAACAACACACTTGTACAATTTAAAGGGTGTCGTGTCATCGCCCTGGTCTCGGCGGTCCCGGGTCCGGCCTTTGTTGTTTTACAAAGTGACACAAATGTCAGTCCCCACTTGAAGAAGCGCTGAGCATGTTCTTAAGATACCGTCAGTTTAATCGACCTGGAGTCTTTTGTGAAGCGTCTCCTGAATGTTCTGAACTATGCCGTTCATTCTTGGTCCTTGAAGACGTTTCTGTCTGAACGCTGAATTCTGTGTGAGAACGCCGAGTATTTTGTTTAACACAGAAGCAGAAAATGAACACGACGTGACGATGTGTTTGTTCCACATTGTTGTGGACGATGTCGGACAACCACGTGATTGATGGTGTTTGTGGGAAAAGTGGGAAAAAAAACTGCTGAACAACAGAAGAAGATCAATTGCTGTATGCTGTTGCCATGACGACCAGGTCCTCGTCACTTCTCTGTGTGTTTAGTCCCGTCTGTGGCTCTGAGAGCTGTAAACAGGAAGTCTCTGCAGGCCGCGAGGATTATGGTAATGCCCCCCGAGGCCCAGGTGCATGATGGGACTGGAGGTGGAAGTGTGGACGTTGGACGCGAGGGAGATTATGGAAATGCGGCGGTTGGTGTCGCATTTCTCCGCCGACTGCTCAGAGACTCACGGAGTCTGAGCTCCAAGAGATTAATTTAAATGTGGTCGTCAGTCAAACACCAAAGACACTTCAGCTGAGCTAATCCTCAGGATTTAGATCACATCTCATCCATAACTCAGTCTCTATTTCATTCACTGTTCAATACATCAGCTCACTCTCCCACACCAAAGCCCATAGAGAAAATCAGTGATTTTAGCTCGCGGGGACACAGGATCTGCTGGTCCTCTGCTGCCTCGTGTGGTCACTTTGTGTCACTGAAGTCAATCTGAACAAAGGATAAAAGCCGAATTGTATAAAATAAGACGTTTGAACTTAGTGATGGAGGCAGCAGTGGATCAACAACTCCTGTGTGCTGTGACGTTAAAATCACTGGTTTTCTCTGTGGGCTTTGGTGTGGCAGAGTGAGTGGTTTACAAACTTCAGTTTCCTGTTGGAAAAGTCTGTCTCACAGTGAGATAAAGACATGAACGTGTTCTTAGTGTGTGTGTGTGTGTGTGTGTGTGTGTGTGTGAGTGTGTGTGTGAGTGTGTGTGTGTGTGTGTGTGTGTGTGTGTGTCATAACTTCCTCATCGGTCGCCGATAATTAGACTCGGATCCAATCAGACTAAAATCACCTCCCCCGTGTTTGCTCGACCACTCAATCAATATTCATTAGGTGTGTGTGTGCGTGCGTGTGTGTGGGCGGGGCTGAAGGTCAACGCAGGTGAGTGACATCATGAATGTTAATGTTAGGCTCATTAATATTCATGAACCCGGGGCCAGAGCCCGAGCTCTTGTGGCATTTTGGAGGCCGGGGTTTGTCTTCATGTGTTTATGAAGGAGTTTATTCTCACGCAGACCCACACCTGAGGGTTAAAGGTCAAATCTACTGTAGGATCGGCCTTTAAATTGGATTCAGGTCCCAGAATGCACTCTGTCTCCTGCACTCTGCTCCGATAACAATAAAGAATGAAAAAGACGATAGAGTGAAGTAACAGACGTTCCTGACTGAGTGTTTTTTATATAATTGTAATATCCCTCCCCCTCTCTCTCTCAGGGCTGGGTACCTCCCACAGGGCATTCCCTTGCAGCTGATTGGCTACCTGCCGGAGGAGACGTCCTTCCTGCCGTGGCACGCCGCCAGCCGAGCGCTCTACCAGCTGGACAAACTGCTGGACCGCACAGAGGAATACAGCCTGTTCAGTGTAAACATCAGTCAGCTAATCAATCAATCAATCAATCAATCAATCAATGAACACTGAACCTGTGTGTGTGTGTGTGTGTGTGTGTGAACAGGACTACGTGTTAAAGCAGGTTGCTGCGAGGTATCATCAGATGGGATGGCCGACAAACGGTCCGGGCAGCGAGGGCAGCGTCCTGCAGGCGTCCTACCAGACTGAGTACGAACACACACACACACACACACACTACACACACACTTGTCTGTGTGCGTTTTTTGGTCCTCACAAAGTGTCGTGTCCACAGGGAGCTGCAGCGGGAGCTCATCATGCTCGCGTGCAGCTTCGGGAACAAACAGTGCCACCGTCAGGCCGTCGCCTACATCTCTGACTGGATCTCCAGCAACAAGAACAGGTGACAACACACACACACACACACATGAACAGATTGATTCCACCAGGGGGCGGTGTGTCTCACAGTCTGATTGCAAAGAAACTCGTCACGAGAACCACTCACTCTCCCACACCAAACCCCATAGAGAAAATCAGTGATTTAAGCTCAGAATGACACAGGAGCTGCTGGTCTACTGCTGCCTCGTGTGGTCACTTTGTGTCACTGAAATAAATCCAAATGTATTATTTTAAAAGCCGAAGTGACAAAATAAGACATTTGAACTTAGTGATGGAAGCAGCAGTGGATGAATAGCTCCATTGTGCTGTGATGTTAAAATCACTGGTTTTCTCTATGGGCTTTGGTGTGGGAGAGTGAGTCACATAAAGACGTGAACATGAGTATTTTGTTTAGAGTTTGTGTCGCTTGTTGCTTCTCACCACAGGGGGCGCTCACAGCACAGTCTGCTATAAATAACTACTGTTGTCACATTATTGATCGCAATGATCGATGTGATTCATCCGTTCATTTGTTAAAATACACTTTTTTTTAAATTAGAGTTCTGACTTTTTAAAAATTAGACTTCTGACTTATTATCATCATTATTATTATTATTTAAAATCATCACTGGGGCCAGTTTTGGTCCACGAACCACCCGTTGCTGACCCCTGATTAACAGGGTCCGATATTTCCGACTGTACTTAAACACCACAGGCAGAGAAAATTTACATAATTAATCATGTGTTTTGTGACATTTCTTAAATGTCATGTGGTTAATTGTGCGTACGTTTGTTTTCTTTGTGTAAAAGTGCGTGTTTTTCTCCACAGGTGACTGAAAAACACCGATCAGATCCTGCACATGAAACAAAAAACAATAAAAACCCCAAAAAATCCAGCACCTGCTGTAAAAACCACTGCGACTAAAACAAATCCGCCTCCAGAACAATGAGTGTAATTAACTGCAAAGAGCAGCTAATGTCTCAGCGCCTTCGTCCCTCTGGAATATTCATCACGTCCCACTGAGGTTTCATTGTAAATGAAGCAACTTAATGGATCAAAAACCATCAGCTTTTAAATTAATCTCAGTTCATGGCTCCGGTCGCGGCTGGATTATCCTGGTGGGAGGTTCCTGGACCACAAAGAGCCGCCAGGCCTCCATTAACCCGGCGCTCTGTCCACTCTTTGTCTCTGCTGGGATTTTTAAACGTGTCCCGTGTGAAAGACGTCGTCACAGACGTGGTTTAGTGAAGGTTTGGTGAAGGTGAAGCTTCAGTCCACACTCAAATATCTCATGAAAACTGGTGTAAATGTTGCTGTTGTTGCTCAGCTTTGCCTTCAGCGCCACCATGAGGTGGATGTGGACAACAGCATGATTGTTATTGAGGTTGTTGCTGCTAACGTTGAGGTCGTTGCTGCTAACATTGAGGTTGTTGCCGCTAACTTTGCAGTTGTAGCTGCTAACATTTAGGTTGATGCTGCTAATATTGAGATTGTTGCTTCTAACGTTAAGGTTGTTGCTGCTAACGTTGGGGTTGTCGTTACTGCTAAAGTTGAGGTTGTTGCTGCTAGCGTTGATGTTGTTTCTGATAATGTTGAGGTTGTTGCTGATAATGTTGAGGTTGTTGCCACTAACGTTGAGGTTGTAGCTGCTAACATTTAGGTTGATGCTGCTAATATTGAGATTGTTGCTGCTAACATTGAGGTTGTTGCTTCTTGTTGAGGTTGTTGCTGCTAGCAGCTGGGGTTGTCGTTACTGCTAAAGTTGAGGTTATTTGCTGCTAGCGTTGATGTTGCTTCTAACGTTAAGGTTGTTGCTGCTAACGTTGGGGTTGTGCGTTACTGCTGCTAAAGTTGAGGTTGTTGCTGCTAACGTTGATGTTGTTGTTGCTGCTAATATTGAGATTGTTGCTGCTAAGGTTGGGGTTGTCTTTACTGCTAACGTTGAGGTTGTCGTTGCTGCTAATGTTGAGGTTGTTGTAGTTGCTGCTGTTTTTACATATATAATGTCACATATTCAGACATGTGTACAGTATATATGCATATAATAAATCAGAATGGTCGACGTGACTGAGAAATAATTTAATTTAGTGTAATATCAGGTTTTTTTTTTACTGTGTATTTTAAAATAGAAACAGAAAAACTGCATCCCAGATTGGAGAAAAATAAAAGGCGTTACATTTCACCTGAGCTGATGTTTGAAGTGTGTCTGCACGAGAAAGTCTTCATTTACACTAATGTACAGACAGACGGATGGTCGAGAGACTTCCACTGTCAGTGAGAGAGAGAGAGAGAGGGAGGGAGGAGGAGGTGAAGAACATAAAACATCCTCACACTGTTCAAACACACACTCGCTCAGAGTGAGTGTGATAGTTAATGGGACGTGAAACATCTGGAGGTTTACACACACACACACACACACACACACACACACTGGTTTATATTCTGCAGAGAAACATTACGACTGTTATTTCTATTAGAAATAACTGCAGCGGCTGCAGAGACACAACAGTGATGTTAGAACATGATCAATGATCAGACCTCATGTAATCTGATTAAAAACACACACACACACACGCACACACGTTTGTCAGATGCTGTCTAACTTTAACGCCACAGTCAGCAATAATGTGTGTGTGTGCGTGCGCGTGTGTGTCTCTTAAGTGGAGCATCTCTAAAGTGATTTCCCAGGTCGATGAGTGATGTTCATGATGAACACACACTGACACACACACACACTGTGATAAGTCAATGTATATGCTGTCATTTCTCAGTCCGCTGAGCTTCACTGTATTGTGATGAAAGTTTTTAGTTTTGGTTTAGTGATAATCCAGGTCACACACACACACACACACACACACAATGCTGTGTACTTTGATTTAGGTCAGTGACCAGCTGGGGCATAGAGCGTGTGTGTGTGTGTGTGTGTGTGTGCGTGCGTGCGTGCGTGTGCCTTTTCTAACTGAACACCAAAGCCCATAGAGAAAATCAGTGATTTTAACATCACACACACACACATAAGCTGTTGATCCACTTCTCCTCCATCACTCAGTTCAAATGTTTTAATTCGGATTTTAAAATCCATCGTTCCGATTTACATCAGTGACACAAAGTGACCACACGAGGCAGCAGCAGACCAGCAGCTCCTGTGTCGCTGTGAGCTGAAATCACTGGTTTTCTGTATGGACTTTGGTGTGGGAGAGTGAGCGGTTTGCAAACGTGCCGCTCGTGCGTTGCCACATACAGTAACTGTGAACACTCACCTCTGTACACAAGCGTCTGAGTCATGACTCAGCTTGTTTTCTCTCTTCTTTTTTTTTTAAAGTAAATCCATAATGAAGTCTGGATTTTTCTCTCTTAGCTTCCAGAGAACGTGGTCGTTAATCCTGCAGACGTGACTTATCAGTGTGTTCAGCTTTATTACTTTTCCCGGTTCACACTCAGAGTCACGTCTCGTCTCTGCTGCTCTGCTCTATCTTACACTTATTAACTTCCCTTAAATTAGACTTAGGCTTGTCTCGTTTTGCGTCTCGCTGACTTTTGCTACGTCCACAAAAGTACAGTCTGGTTCGCTGTGAGGTTTTATCCACTTCCAACATGCTAACCAATCATGACTGTGCATTTTTATAAATGTACTTTTATCCGGTCAATGCAGTTTTTTACGTCATGAGCGGCAGTTGAACTTATGTTTGTTTGTTGTTGTTTTTTCTGCAGAATTCCTCCGAACATCAGAGACATCGTTTACTGCACCGGCGTCAGTCTCATGGACGAGGACGTGTGGGAGTTCATCTGGATGAAGTTCCACTCGTCCAGCGCCGTGTCCGAGAAGAAGATCCTGCTGGAGGCGCTGACGTGCTCCGACAACACGTTCCTCCTCAACAGGTGAAGATATATATATTGTTGTTATTATTATGATTATTAATAATATTTACAGGCCTGTGTATAAAACAGAATGCTGTAAGACATGCTAATGCTTTCACAAATATCGTAGTTCTTTATTTTTTATCAATTAACGAACTGCAAAATCAGCTAAAAGAGGAAAAATCTAATCGAACCTAATTTAATGAAATATTCAAATTACAATCAGAACTTTACTTTTGATGTTTGTCTTTTTTAAAAAGGTTTTGTATTCATCCACACGCAATGACTAAGAAATGCTGTGTGTGGCGCTGTGAGAAACACACCATGAATGTTAGCTGTGAGTTAGCTTTGAGTTAGCTATGGGTTAGCTTGAGTTAGCCGTGGGTTAACTGTTTTATTTGAAAAAAAATATACATTCAAATGTAAACATTCACAGAAACAGAGACAGAATGAAAAAAAAGTAAAGAAGACGACAACAATGACAAAGATTAGCAACAGCTAATGCTAACACAAGAGAGAGCTGATATGATAATAAAAAATAAAGGTTTAGCGAATTCTCCTCAACTCGTAAAACCTTGTTGAAATATTAAGGAGTTAGGCAGCAGTAATCGATTATTTTTGGCCACTAGGTGGCAGTGAAACGAGCTGCAAACACACGTGTGTTATCATCATGTGTCGGCAAAACTCTTTTGTTTGGTCTGCAGCGCCTCCTCCTGGTGGAAACAGAGAAGACAACAGAATTAAAATCTAATAAATAAAAAACCCTCTTTACTTCAAAAAGAGGGGAGAAAAAAACGTGTTTCTATTTTTTGCTGACTCATGTTTTCATTGTTGGACGTCAGCAGGAATTTGAACACATTAGCATACAAACAAACACACAAACAAATAAACGTGAGTGTGTGTGTGAGTGAGGTATTGATTTTTTAGCCACAGAAAACTGTTCTGCAATCAGAGAGCTGGTACTGCATGTTCAGATAGCAGCTATCACACACACACACACACGCACGCACGCACGCACGCACACACACGCACACACACACACACACACTCAGTGATTGGTCACACAGGAAATGGTTTCAGCACAGAGGGATTGTGGGAAAAGAGAGAAATTGATTTTTGGGGTTTAATGAAAAGACGGCAGTTACAAACAACCAGCACGCGCACACACACACACACACACACACTCTCACACACACACTCACACACTCAAGGACACACGTAATACACTCTGGAGTGTCCATAAAAAAAAGATGGAAACAGAAAATAAAGAAAGATGAAGGTGAAGTGTGTGCGTGCGAGAGAACATCAGTATCTTTGTTTAAAAACGTTCCTCAGTAAATATCAAATTACACTCAACACATTAATTACAGATTAAATAGTTTGTGTCTGTGTGTTTTTATGTCAGTGGTTTGTTTTGTAGAAAATAAAGACTGGAAAAAATATGTTGTTTTAAATAAAATATGGCAAGAATATCTTTTATATAACCCATATGGAATAAAAAATATAAAACTATTATTTAGGTATGTAATTAAAAGAACTCAATTTAACTTAAACCTGTCTGTGTCTCCCAGGTTACTGAACCTGTCGCTGACCTCTGACCTGGTCCCGGAGCAGGATGTGATCGACGTCATCATCCACGTGGGCAGAAACCCTCAGGGTCGAAACCTGGCCTGGAGATACTTCAGAGAGAAGTGGGACATTCTCAACGCGCGGTGAGAGATAATACAAATAAGACAAATACTGAAAATACATCAAATAATAAAGCCAGATGGCAGCAGAGGAAGTGAAACATGCGTTTTATTTCCATCTCAGATACGGTGAAGCTTTGTTCATGAATTCAAAACTCATCAGTGGAGTCACCGAGTTTCTGAACACGGAACAAGAACTCAACGAGGTAAACACGCTAACACCAACATGCTAACAACAACATGGTAAATGGGCTGGTTTTATATAGCACTTTTCTAGTCTTGATGACCACTCAAAGCTGCTTTACGCTACTGTTTTGCCATTCACCCATTCATCCATTCACTCACACTTTCATCCGGCACAGCCATCAGGAGCAACATGGGGTTATGTTGCCCAACGACGCATCAGCATGTAGACTAGCAGGGCCGGGAATCAAACCCACAACCTTTGAATCGAGAGACGACTCGCTCTACCACTGAACTGCCGTCACCCCGGCATGCTAAAACCAACATGCTAATACTGACATGCTAACATGAACACTAACACTGACATGCTAACAACACCATGGTTACAACAACACACTATCACCAACATGCTAACATGAGCACACTAACACCGACACGCTAATACTAATATGCTAACATGAACACACTAACATGCTAATACTAATATGCTAACATGAACACACTAACATGCTAATACTAATATGCTAACATGAACACACTAACATGCTAATACTAATATGCTAACATGAACACTAACACCAACATGCTAACAACACCATGGTTACAACAACACATTAACACTGATATGCTAATACTAATATGCTAACATGAACACACTAACACTGACATGCTAACAACACCATGGTTACAACAACACAGTAACGCCGACATGCCAACACCAATATGGTAACATCAACATGCTAACAACACCATGGTTACAACTACACACTAACGCCGACATGCTAATACCAATATGGTATCATCAACATGCTAACAACACCATGGTTACAACTACACACTATCGCCGACATGCTAATACCAATATGGTAACATCAACATGCTACAACAACACACTAACACAGCATGCTAACAGCAACATGCTAACCTGGTTTTTCTGTTCGTACACTTTTCATTTTAGTGGAATCATTTCCCACAGAAGAGAAACAGGAGGAGAAAGTAAGAGGTGGAACACGACTCCACACGTTTATTTTCTGCAAACATTTGAATATGATGAACATTTTCCGGGGAAAAACAGAAACATTTTTCTTCTTCTCTTGTTGACGCGACGACAAAAGCGCGGCCTCTGTGTGGGCGACGTGTCAGTGAGTGAATTAAACCACGGACAAAAGAGAAACTCATCAAACCCAAAGAATGATGAGTCTTTTTGTTTGGTTTTCATGACAAAATAAAATGTGCTTTTAGAGGAGAAATGTGTGAGTCATGGAGAGGAGAGGAGGAGAGTTAACGACATGAACCACATGAAAGGGAGGTGAAGGGGATGAACTTTGTGCTGCGCTCCAGTGAATCTGTCACCCTCTCACCAAACGCTAACTTCACTGTGAGCATAAAAGCGGCCGTTTCTCCCACCTTTTCTTTTAATTACCGACGTTTCGCTTTGATTCCTCGAGAAACTTCACGTCGTCTAATTGTGAACCTCGAAAAACTGAAGCTTCTCTTCATTTTTCAAGCGTTTAACAGACACTTCCCTGCAGAGAGTTTTCATTTATTTGTCATTAAAAGTCTCTTTCGCTCGAAAACATCAAGGAACCTTTGGTTTCCTCTGAGCTTCAGACCTCGTTATAGTCTCATTTTCTCAACGCTCTGTACGAGAGTAAAAACTCACTTCACGGACAAAAGTATGGAGACACCTGTTATTCAAGCTGGAAACGGTCCTCAGGATGGTGGCGCTGTGGAGCCAGTGTGCCACGCCCAAGCCTCAGTGAGGTATCAAACAGAAAGGTTCATTTTTTGAATTTTGTGTGCCAAGTTTTATGAGAATCCGTTTTTCCTAAATGCCTCAAACGTGTTCGTTAATTGACGAAAATGCCACAGGAAATCCAACGTTGCCGACTTCCTGTTTCGTCAAAAAAAAAATCAAAAAATATCCAAGGAGTCATTTTAGAATGAGGGCAACAGACTTACCACGTTTCGTCAAAATCGATGCAACTTTTTAATAATTACGACCTCCAGTTGGGGGCGCTGTTGCCACGCCCATGTATGAAACCAATAAAATATCAAATTTTCTTGTCTTTTCGAGGACATTCGTGCTTTGAAAACATCATTTTCCCTTCATGTTGAACGTTTATCAAACTTTATCGGAGCGCCATCATGGTTTGCAGTAATCTCTTTAACCTCTGGGGGGCACTGTTTCATTTATTTCTACACACATATTCTAACTTATCTGTCGTCTCCTTTTTCTTCCTTCCTCCCTCCTTCCTTCCCTTGCTCCTTCTGTCCTTAGTTAAAAGACTTCATCCAATCAAGCGGTGTGGGGGCGGGGCCTGCTTTGCCACGAGCACTAGAGATCGTCGAGGGCAATGTGCGCTGGCACCGCCTCCACCGGCGGCAGTTCTACCAGTGGCTGCGCAAACCTCCGAGCCCCGCCCTCGGCTAAAGGCGCCGTTGGCCAGCACAAGTGGAGCGACTGCAGACTGCTCATGCTATCGCACCGCTAGCTTCACAGATGAAGTCAGAACGACCGACGCGACCGCTTCTTCAGCTCGTTTTTATCTTTTTACACAAACTTTTTATTTCTGATTCTTTTGCCGTGGAAACGTAAAGATGAAATTTAAACGACAAAAGCTGAGAGTTAGCTAGCAGCCACTGTTTGATAACAGCTAGCATCAAAACTCCACCTGAAGCAGTTACTGATATCTAACTGCAGCAAGTCACTGTGGGCTAGCATCAAAACTCCACCTGAAGCCATCATTGCCAGCTAACAGCTAGCTTCAAAACTCAATCTGAAGCAGTGACTGCTAGCTAACAGCAGCAGTCACTATTAGCTAACAGCTGGAATCAAAATTCTATCTTAAAGTTAGCATCACAGAGAGATTTTGTTAGATCAGTGAAAAATGAGCGCATTAACAATAAAACACAAAGAATTTGAATTTAACAAACTTCGAGGATGAAACATTTATGATAAAGTAGCCAGTTATGAATTAAAGAGAAAAAAAAAGATTGTAAGAACTAAAAAAAACTTTATATAAATGTGATTATAAATCTAGTAAAATTATAATAATTCTGATAATTCTTCAGATTAGTGAAATCTTTTTTATTGGATTATTTTCTTCACCTCAAACTAAAAACAACAGATTATTTTAATCTCAGTATCAGTGAAACCAGAACCAGATCTAGAACAAGAACCAGAGTCTGTTTAATCTGAACCTGAAGTAAACGTAAAAAAAAATCAATAAGCATAATTTTTGTCATTTTCCATGTTTTTATTCAAATAGACGGAAAAACCAGAGCAGCTTGAATCAGTCGTGTTCCCGCTCCATGTTTGTTTGCATGTTGAGTTGTGATTAACTCATTCATTATTAAATATTTGTTTAATCTTCACAAAAACATCAATTTCATCCAGAATTCAGAGCTTTTATTCTGAAAAAATATGACAATTGTCGCTGGAATTGACAATAAACTCACAAATAAATCGCTGCTGCTGTAAAAGTTAATAAATAACCTTAACCAGTTTCAGATAATAAATAACTATTAGCATGTGTTCGGCTCAAAGAAGACGCTGTAATTCTCCAAAATAAAGTTTGTTTCGAGCATTATTTAACATTTTATTCTAAGAAATTGCTTTGAACAGTTTCTGAAAACCAATCACTTATTCATTTTTATTTTAAAGTCATGAACCACGTTTTCATCAGTCATTTTAATTTATCTGATTTTATTTAATCACCACGTTTTATACACAAGAGCAACGCAATGTGTTTTACGTAAAAACAAAATTAGAAAACAGTAAAAAGTTTGCGCAAAACCCAATTATAATATAAATAAAATAGATTCATTTAAAAAAAAAATGTGTAATTGTGTCCTGAATAAAATGAACACTTTACACAACATAAATCAAACAAACGACTGAATTACAATTATTATTATTTTTTTTTAAATAGAGCAAAATAACAAAAGGTCTAAAAGTTTTAGTAGAAATTTTCTGTAAAACACGTTGAGTTGCTCTTGTGTTTTTAAAGGATTTTGAAGACGCTGACGTCTCTTATTTCATGACCTCGTTAAAAAAAGCTCTGACGGAAGAAGTCGTTTAATATCCGACAGACGCACACAGACGTTCTGCGTCAGAGAAAGAAGACGAGCCGGTTGGGGGGCGGGGTGTTAACAACGCGACACCTCACGGACTGAAACCTCGGAGGATCCTGAACCTTCGACCAAACAAAACCACAGAACTCAACGTCACGTCGCCGCTTCCACAAAAGCACAAAAGAAAGCGTTGAAGAAACATTCTTTCCCTTTTCCCTTCCGTCGTG